>NC_084469.1:115790702-115973202 GCF_027409185.1 Cynocephalus volans
TCTGAAGACAAACAATCCATGAGACAGTGGCCTCAGGGTCATCACTGCTGAGCAGTGGCCACTCTATTCTCACAGCTTGGACAACCCTCCTGACATCTGTCCTCAACAGAGCCCCTGTCAAGTTTCAGGTGACCCTCAGTGCCCCACTCAGCCACCTCCCTTCCACTTCACTGTTCCTGTCATTCTGTGCATGGCTCATGTATTTGTTATAGTCCATCTTTCTCACTGGAAGGGGAGCCACAGGAAGGAAGAATTTGTGTCTATTTTATCTCCTGCTGTGTCCTCTCCACATGAGAGGGCCTCACACTCAGGTGCTCCATAGATACTCGTTAAGTTAATCACTTACTTAGTCCCCAGTTTCACAGAATCTGAGAAGATTCATGCAATAAAAACTCCAAACTTCGAACCAGGAGTAACTCAGGCCCTGGAAGAATCTGGTTCCACAAGTTTGAGGAAGAGAAAGCCATGCAGAGTCATTCCTGTCACCAAATTATCAGGTCTGTTTCCATTTTCTCCGTTGAAATTCTATGATATAGGCTTAAACAGCTTAGAGCATCCCTCTGTGGGGCTTCTTTGGCAATGATAAAGTTCAATTGGGGACTTCGTCCAGTAAATCAGAATTAAACATTCAGCTTCCCACCCAAGACAGTTCCCAAGTGGAGGGGGAAACATGATTCCTTACTTCACATGGCAACATGTTGGGCATGTTACAGGCGCTCAGCTTCCCCGACAAATCTCTTGCACATCTAATCCTGTCTTGGCATCAATTTCTTTGAGGATCTGAACAAACACACCTACGCAGAGGCACACCTGGGCAAGGTTTGGTGGTGGGTTTCCCTTTCTCAGCACCTCTGCAGCCACTCCCTATGTCAGTCCTGACCATGTGCTCAGAACCAATGTCAGACAAGCTCTTGCTGGGGAAGCACTCTGAAGCCTTCCTACCTGAAATTTCAGAAAATATAAGCTTGATGGTATTTGGCTGCGTAGGCCGCCAAGCATTGCAGGAGCAGGCCCAGTTGCCCTCTGGGAAGAGGACATTTCACAATGACTCGTGCTCAGAGAGCCCATACCCAAAACCAGAACAACATTTAAACCAACTTATATAACTCAGCTCATTGTTCCTTATCCTTGTGGTTTGAGTTTTCTAGAACCCACCAGCAACCTTTTGGTTCATCTTCTGGTTTTGATGTGTTGTTCTCCATCTTTGAAAGAGGAAATGGTCAGGAGACCTCAGAGTGGGGTTTTTTGTTGTTTGTTTGTTTGTTTTAATCTGTAATAATGGAAATGGTGGCAGCCCTTCGTCAAACGCTCCCTGCCAAGGGACAGCTAGGCCTGTCTGTTCTGTGAAAGGAACATCAACCATAAGAAAAGGGAACTAAGAACTGTGACTCAACGAAGCCAATCTAGACCTCCATGAGGCTCAGGGAAGCCAACGATTTCACTGTATTTTTATGATGGTCATTGCTGTGTGGCTCTCAGTTCTAAGCTACGTTGTTCACCTGCATAACCACATTCAAGCCTCAATGACATGGTGTGACATTCCCATTCTACAAATGAGCCAGCTGACAGGGAGCTGACATTGCCCCCAGGAAATGGTGAGGTCAAGGCCCTTAACTACCATCCCAAGGGGTCTCACCATGTGTTCAGCACCACGCCAAATACCACAGCCCTGGTCTCTGCCTTCCCTCAAGGAGTCACAACCAGCAAGAAGCTGGGCCCCAAACACCCAGGTCAATTGAAACCAGTCACTCCCAGGCACAGACAGACACCCCTGCAGCCACAACCTCAGTTCCAACATGAGCTCACTCTGTGATCTTGGACAGGTGACTTCTCTTCTTTGTGAGTCAGTTTCTTCATATGTAAAGTGGGTTTCTAGATGCCAGACAGTGGGGTGGGTAGAACAGAGACTCTAGAGCCAGACCACCAGGGTACAAATCTGCACACTGCTGCTTCTCACTGAATAGCCTTGACCAGATTACTCAACCACTCTGTGCCTCAGTTTCCCCATCTGCAAAATGGCATAATAGTTACCCATAATAGACCTGTTATGAATATCAAAGGAGTTGGTCGATATAAGCACTTAATAAGCACTAGCTATGGTTAATTGTATATAAAACAAAGAAATTAAGGTAGATGAACTCCAAAACTCCGCACAGGTATGTCAGTCTGTGAGCATCTCGTTCCAGCTATACCTTCTGTTTGTGACTCAGAACTCTGCTTCATTGAAAAACCCACTAAAACACGTCCAGTGAGCCAATCTACAGCATTCTCATGGTCAGCTTGCGTAAAGCACTACACAGGCATGACTTAACGAAGTAGGTATCCAGGAGAAACATGGGCCCTTTGCTAAACTCCTCCTCTTAACTAACCACTTAGGATACAACTTCCTCCCTGCTATTTTATAAAATGCATTTAAAAATTAGTAAAACTGAAGACATAGCAAGAGACACTATCCAAAATGAAACACAGAGAGAAAATGACTGAAAAAAATGAACATATCTATGAGCTGTAGGACAACATCAAGCAGCCTAATGCACATAACTGGGGGCCCTGAGGATGGGGCAGGGAGAGGCAGAATAAAACACTTGAAGATACAATATCTAAAAAATGTCCAAATTTGATAAAAACTCCAAACCCACAGATCTAAGCTCTGCAAATATCAAGCAAAAGAAACATGAAGAAAACTATAACAAGACACACCATAATCAAATTACTTATAACCAGTGATAAAGATAAAATCTTAAAAGCAGCCAGAGGAAAAAAAGACATATTTGGTACAGAAGAACAAAGATAAGAATGAAAGAAGATTTCTTGCCTATCATTGGAATATTTTTATACTATATGTGCAGTCATAGAAGAATATTATAAGGTAGACTGTGATAAGTCAGATGGGTATACAATAAACCATAAGGAAACCACTAAAATAATACAAAAAGAGTTCAAACGAATAAGCCAACAATAAAAATAAATGTACCATTAAAATAATGCTTAACCTAAGAGGAGGCAGAAAACAAGAGGAAAAGGAGCAAAGAACAGATCAGACCAATAGAAAACATCTTACAGGTGAGTGAATTTAAACTCAAGCACATCAACAATCATATTAAAATAAATGGTCTAAACACCCTATTAAAAAGCAGATATTGTGAAATTCAATAAAAAAAAGCAAGACCCGTTTATGTAGTCCTACTGCAAGAACTCACTTTAAATATAAAGACACAAGTAGGTTAAAAGTGGGATGGGTGGGAGGAGTAGGAGACATACTGTACTAACAGTCAAAGATAGCAGGTGTGACGATATTAATATCAAGCAAAGTCTATCTTATAGAAGAATACTCCAAGGAGAGAGGGCCATTTCATAAATATCCAGGGGTCAGTTCATTATAAGGACAAAACAAGCCTATGTGTTATTTACCTACTATCAGAACTTCAAAGTACATGATGAAAAACTGATTGAACTGACAAAGGAATAGACACATTCACAACTATTGTCAGAGATTTCAGCACCCCTCTCTCAATAACTGAGAGAATAAATATACAGAAAATAAATAAAAATGTAGAAGACTAGAGCAGCATTATCGACCAATGTGTTCTCACCGGCACTCATAGAACACTTTACC
Organism: Cynocephalus volans; assembly: GCF_027409185.1. Classification (NCBI taxonomy): domain Eukaryota; kingdom Metazoa; phylum Chordata; class Mammalia; order Dermoptera; family Cynocephalidae; genus Cynocephalus; species Cynocephalus volans. Next base: position 115,794,319 of record NC_084469.1, read on the forward strand.
TGACCACAGCAGAAAACACTTTGAGAGTATATGCAGGGGGCTAGCCAGTTAGCTCAGTTGGTTAGAACATGGTGCAGATAACACCAAGGTCCAGGGTTCGATCCCTGCACAGCCCAGCTGCCAAAAAAAGAAAAGAAAAGAAAAGGTTTTGCTGGTTAGAGCACAGTGTTATAACACCAAAGTCAAGGGTTCAGATCCCTGTATCAGCCAGCTGCCAAAAAAAAAAAATGCATGCAGGATGTTTAGCACAGTAAACAATATTGTCAGTCATGAAACAAGTTTCAAAATATTCAAAATAATTCAAGTCATACAAAGTATTTTCGTTGATTACAATGAAATTAAAATAAAACAAGGCAAAATGATCTCTAGAAATATCCAAGATTTAGAGTGTAATTAACATACTTCTAAATAACACAGAAGTCAAGTGAAAAATACAAATAGAAGTTAGAATGTTCAACTGAATGAAAATGAAAACCCAACATACCACAATCTGAGGGATGATGTTGAGCAGACTTCAAGGGAAATTTACAGCATCCAACCCATAGAATAAAAGAGAAAAAAAGGGCACCCACAAGCAACCTCATTTCCACCTAAGACCCCAGGACAAGAAGTACAAATTAAACCCAAAGCAAGCAGAGAAAGAAAATAATAAAGATCTGAGCAGAAATGAATGAAGTAGAAAGTAGAAGACAATACCAAAATGAAGAAACTAATCTTTGAAAAGGTCAATAACAGTAATAAACCTCTAGCCAGACTGATCAGAAAAAAAAAGGGAAAAGACACAAATTATTAAAGTCAGTAACGAATGAAGTAATATTACCACAAATTCTATAGATATTAAAAGTATAATAAGGGAAAATTATAGACGATTTTAATAAATTTGACAATGTAGGTGAAGTTGACAAATTTCCTGAAAGACAAACTAACAAAGCTTACTCAGGAAAAAAAAAAATCTAAATAACCATATGTCTACAAAAGGTAGGTTTTTTTCAGTTAAAAACCTTCCCACAAAGGAAACACCAGATCCAGATGGATTCACTCTTCCATTCTACAAAACATTTAAGAAAGAAATAATATCAATTCTTTATAAATCCTTCCATAAAATCAAAGAGGAGGGAATATTTCTCTACTCATTTTATGAGGCTGTTATTACTTTTAATACCAAAACCATACAAAGACATTCTAAGAAAAAAAAACTATAGATCAATATCATTCATCAAGATAGAGCAAAGGTTCTTAAAGTTTAAGCAAATAAACTTCAATAATATTTTAAAATGGAAAAAAAACCAACAATATATGAAAGGAATAATACAACATTACCAAGTGGGGTCTATTGCAAGACTCTAAAGTTGGTTTAACATTCGAAAGTCAACAATGTAAGGGGCTGGCCTGTGGCTCACTTGGGAGAGTGTGGTGCTGATAATACCAAGGCAATGGGTTCGGATCCCTATATAGGAATGGCCGGTTGGCTCACTTGGGAGAGCGTGGTGCTGACAACACCAAGTCAAGGGTTAAGATCCCCTTACTGGTCATCTTTAAAAAAAAAAAATGTCAACAATGTAATTTACCAAATTAACAGACTATAAAAGAAAAAACACAATTATCTCAATAGATGCAATAAAAGCACTTGACAAAACCCAACATTTATTTCTGATAAAAACTCTCAACAAATTTGGAATAGAGGGGAACTTCCTTAACTTGAAAAAGGCATTTAAGCTAACATCATCCTGATTAGTGAAAGACTGAATGGTTTGTCCTACAGTGAGGAAAAAGGCAAGGATGTCCACTCTCACCTCTTCTATTCAACATTGTACTAAAGGTTCAAGTTTATGCAACTAGGCAAAATAAATAAAAGGCATTCCTATCTGAAAAGATGTCAGAGATGACATGATTGATCGTGTCAAAAATCTGGTGAAATCTACCAAAAAACTACTAGAACTAATAAGCGAGCTTAACAAGATTCCAAGTTACAAGATCAGTAATAAAAATCAACTGTATTTCTATATAGTAGCAAAATCTAAAATTGAGATTAAAAAACCATATCATTAAAAAATATGAAGAGGCAGAAGACCCCTGAGCAGCCTTCCCTCCACCCAAATAGAAGTCAGGAGAGCAATCATTGACCTGGGACCCAGGTGGAGGCCCCTGGGCAGCCCTCCCCCTACCTGAACAGAAGGCAGGAGAGACCTCTGACAACAGCATGCCACAAGCATTGCTTCTGTGCAGGTGATCCACCGCAACCACCGCCACCACAAGGACAGGTCATCCTCACAGTAGCAGTCAGGACCACCCAGCAGGCAACCCACCGCACACTCAAACACATTGACACAAGGAGAGTCACCAGCAGAGCCTGAAAAAAGAAAAGGAAGTCTTTCTCCTCAAAATCCACTCCAGAATAACAGAAGAAGCAACTGCTCTACCAGATGACCAGAAATCAAAATAGAGATACTAGAAATACAAATAAACAAGAAAATATGACACCATCAAAGGAACACAGTAATTTTCAAGTTCCAGACCCCATAAACCAGGAAACCCTCGAAATGACTGAAAAGGAATTCCAAGCAACAATCTTAAGAAAACTCAAAGAGATAAGAGAAAACTCAATTAGAGAACACAATGAAATGAGAAAAAAATATACAGGATATGAAGGAGGAAATTTACAAACAGATTAATACCTTAAAGAAGAATGTAGCAGAACTCCTGGAACTGAAGGATTCATTCAATGAAATAAAAAAGACAACTGAGAGCTTAAGCAGCAGGTTAGAGCAAGCAAAAGAAAGAATTTCAGATCTCAAAGACAATCTTTTCAAACTAACTCACATGAGAGAGGCCCAGAGAGCTACAAGGCCCATGCACACCCCAAGGCACCCATGCAGGAGCAGGTAGATGCCACCATGGGACTCCCCCAGCCCAGGACAGTGCACATTGCCCAGAGAGGCCCTAAAGCCACCAGGCCCATGGGGCCCCAAGCCACCCACATCAGAACAGGTAGGCACCACTGCAGGACTCCCAGCCCAGTCCTGTCCCTGTGGCCTAGAGAGGCCTGAGCCTCCTGTCCACAGGCCCCAAAGCAGCTGCACCAAATTGGCAGTCTCAGCAGGATCCTAGCCAGATATTAGGGTCGAATGAGTGGACTATGAAATCTCCTGCCACAATGACTAAACACCAAAGGAAAGATACCAGAAATATGAAAAATCAAGAAAGTACATCACTACCAAAGGGTAATAATAACTCTCAAGCTCTAAATCCTATAGAACAGGAAGTCCTTGAAATGACTGACAAGGAATTTCGAGTGATAATTCTAAGGAAACTAAATGAGATACAAGAAAACTCAGTCAGACAACACAATGAAATGAGAAAAAGTATACAGGACCTGAAAGAAGAAATGTACAAAGGAATCAGTGCCCTGAAAAAGAACACAGCAGAGCTTACAGAGCTGAAGAATTCATTCAACAAAATAAAAAGCACAACAGAGAGTTTAACCAACAGGCTAGAAGAAGCAGAAGAGAGAATTGCTGACTTTGAAGATGGGCTGTTTGAAATAACACAGGAGGACAAAAAAAAAAAAGAAAAAAAATTGAAGAAAATCTAAGAGAGATATCATACAACCTTAAGTGCTCAGATATCTGAATTATGGGTATTCCAGAAGGGAAGGAAAAGAAAATGGCATTGAAAATATATTCAACGAAATAATGGCAGAAAACTTCCCAGGTATAGGGAAAGATACAGATCTTCAGATTCAGGAGACTCAAAGATCCCCAAACATATTCAACCGAAAAAGGTCCTCTCCAATTTGACATGTTATAGTCAAACTGGCAAAACTCAAAGACAAAGAGAGAATCCTAAAAGCTGCAAGAGAGAAGTGTCAAATCACCTATAAGGGAGCCCCAATCAGACTAACATCAGACTTTTCATCACAAACCCTAAAAGCCAGAAAAGAATGGGATGATATATTCAAAATACTAAAAGATAAAGATTGCCAACCAAGAATACTTTACCCAGTAAGGTTATCCTTCTGAAATGAAGGACAAATAGTATATTTCTCAGACAAACAAAAACTATGGGAGTTCACCACCACACGGCCAGCCTTACAAGAAATTCACAAGGGAGTACTGGGTTTGGTACCTGAAAAACAACCACCTCTACCATAAATACTCAAGAAAAAACAAAACCCACTAGTAAAATAAAAATGCTAACAATAAAGAAAAAAAAAGTTTATCTACAACCCCAAGAAGCCAACAAATACAGAAGACTAACAGTAAATCAGAAAGAAAGGAACAAAAGATACTTAAGACATCCAAACAAAAATCAATAAAATGCTAGGAGTAATTCAACACTTTTAATAACAACTCTTAATGTAAAAGGATTAAATTCCCCAGTCAAAAGACACAGACTGACTGACTGGATTAAAAAGGGGGACCCAACTATATGCTGCTTCCTAGAGACTCACCTCACCTGTAAAGACTCACTTAGACTAAGAGTGAAAGGATGGAAAAAGATATACCATGCAAATAGAAATGAAAAACAAGCCAGAGAAGATATTCTTATATCTGATAAAATAGACTTTAAACCAAAAACCATAAAAAGAGATAAAGAAGGCCACTATACGATAAAAGGATTTATCCATCAAAAAGACATAACAATCATAAATATATATGCACCCAACATTGGAGTAGCCAGATTTATAAAGCAAACACTATTAGACCTAAAGAAAGAGATAGACACTATTACCATAACAGCAAGGGACCTGAACACCCCACTCTCAATATTGGACAGATCATCTAGGCAAAGAATTAGCAGAGAAACGCAAGATCTAAACAACACTTTAGACCAACTGGACTTGGCAGATGTCTACAGAACATTCCATCCAACAACCTCAGAATATTCTTTCTTCTCATCAGCACATGGAACACTCTCCAGGATAGATCATATGTTAGATCACAAATCAATTCTCAACAAATTCAAAAAAATTGGAATTATTCCATGTATTTTTTCAGATCACAATGGATTAAAATTAGAAATCAATAACAAATGAAACTCTGGAAACTATACAAACACATGGAAATTATACAGCATTCTACCTAATGACATGTGGGTCCAAGAAGAAATTAAACAGGAAATCAAACTTATTGAAACTAATGAAAATAATGATACATCATATTAAAACCTGTGGGATATGCAAAAGAAGTATTAAGGGGGAAATTTATTGCATTAAATGCTCGCCTCAGAAGAATGGAAAGATGGCAAGTGAACAACCTAACACTTCACCTTAAGGAACTAGAAAAACAAGAACAATCCAAACCCAAAGTTAGCAGACGGAAAGAAATAATTAAGATCAGAGCAGAACTTAATGAAATAGAAACCAAAAAAATGATACAAAAGATCAATGAATCAAAACGTTGGTTTTTGAAAAGATAAATAAAATTGGCAAACCATTAGCATTGCTAACCAAAAAAGGAAGAGATAAGATGCAAATAACAAAAATTAGGAATGAAAAAGTTGATATTACAACTGAAACCTCAGATATACAAGAAATCATTAGAGACTACTATAAACAACTATATGCCACCAAATTTGAAAATCTGGAGGAAATGGATAAATTTCTGGATACACACAACCAAAACTGAACCAGGAAGATGTAGAAAATCTGAACAGACCATTAACAATAAAAGAGATTGAAGCTGTTATCAAAAGGCTCCCAACAAAGAAAAGCCCAGGACCAGATGGGTTCATTGCAGAATTCCACCAAACCTTCTAAGAGGAATTGATACCAATTCTCTACAAACTATTCCAGAAGATTGAAACAAAGGCCATTCTCCCAGACTCATTCTATGAAGCAAATATCACCCTGATACCAAAACCAGACAAAGAAACAACAAAAAAAGAAAACTACAGGCCGACATCCTTGATGAATATAGATGCAAAAATCCTCAATAAAATACTAGCTAACAGAATACAGCAACACATACGCAAAATTATCCACCATAATCAAGTGGGATTGATCCCAGGGATGCAACGTTGGTTCAATATACACAAATCAATAAATGTGATACACCACATCGATAAAAATCAAAGACAAAGACCATATGATCATCTCTATAGACACTGAAAAAGCATTTGACAAACTTGAACATTCATTCATGATAAAGACTCTCTACAAGTTAGGTATAGATGGAAAGTATCTCAACATAATTAAAGCTATCTATGATAAGCCCACTGCCAATATCATCCTGAATGGGGAAAAGCCGAAAGCTTTTCCCTTAAGAACAGGAACTAGACAAGGATGTCCACTGTCACCACTCCTATTCAACATAGTATTGGAAGTACTAGCCAGAGCAATCAGAGAAGAGAAGGAAATAAAGGGCATCCAGATTGGAAAAGATGAACTCAAACTGTCCTTGTTTGCAGATGACATGATCCTATATATCGAACAGCCTAAAGCTGCTACAAAAAAACTCCTAGAGTTGATAAATGATTTCAGCAAGGTTGCAGGATACAAAATCAGCACACAAATATCAGTAGCATTTCTATTCTCCAACAGTGAACACGCAGAAAAAGAAATCAAGAAAGCTAGCCCATTTACAATAGCCACCAAAAAAATAAAATAGTTAGGAACTGAGTTAACCAAGGATGTGAAAAGTCTCTATAATGAGAACTACAAACCACTGCTGAGAGAAATTAAAGAGGACACAAGAAGATGGAAAGATATCCCATGCTCTTGGATTGGAAGAATTAACATTGTGAAAATGTCCATACTACCCAAAGTGATCTACAAATTCAGTGCAATCCCCATCAAAATTCCAATGACATTTTTCTGTGAATCACAATATACCAAAAAATTCAAAATGGATTTAATAATTAAATATACACCCTGAAACAATAAAACTACTTAAAGAAAACATAGGGGAAACACTCCAGGAAATAGGACTGGGCACAGACTTCATGAATACAAACCCAAAAGTATGGGCAACCAAAGGAAAAATGAACAAATGGGATTATATCAAACTAAAAAGCTTCTGCACAGCAAAAGAAACAATTAACAGAGTTAGAAGACAAGCAACAGAGTGGGAGAAAATATTTGCAAAATATACATCTGACAAAGGATTAATATCCAGAATATATAAGGAACTCAAACAATTTTACAGCAAAAAAGACAAGTCACCCAATTAAAAAATGGGCGAAGGAGCTGAATAGGCATTTCTCAAAGGAAGTTATACAAATGGCCAACAGACACATGAAAAAATTCTCAACATTACTCAGCATTTGGAAAATGCAAATCAAAACCACACTGAGATACCATCTCACTCCAGTTAGGATCGTTAAAATCCAAAAGACTGAAAATGCTACATGCTGGCAAAGTTGCAGAGAAAAAGGAACCCTCCTACACTGTTGGTGGGACTGCAAAATGGTGCAGCCTTTATGGAAAATGGTTTGGAGGTTCCTCAAACAATTACAGATCTACCATATGACCCAACTATTCCATTGCTGAGAATATACCCAGAGGAATGGAAATCATCATGTTGAAGGGAAACCTATATGCCAATGTTCATCGCAGCACTATTTACAATAACCAAGAGTTGGAACCCGCCCAATGTCCATCATCAGATGAGTGGATGTGGAAAATGTGGTATATCTACACAATGGAATACTACTCTACTGTAAAAAAGAATGAAATACTACCATTCACAGCAACATGGACGGACTTAGAAAAAATTATATTAAGTGAAATGTCAGACACAGAAAGAGAAATGCCACATGTTCTCACTTATTTGTGCGAGCTAAAAATAAATAAATAAATACACAAACAAACGGGGGGGGCAGGGAAGAAGACACAACAATCACAATTCCTTGAACTTGTTAAGACAAGTGAACAGATACGATGTTGATGGAGCAGGGAGCGATGATTCGGTAAAGGGACATGAAAATCAACTCTATTGTATATTGATAAAATAAAATTTAAAAAAACCAAAAAACAAAATAATCCCCACAGGCAAAAAAAAAAAAGGAAAAAAAGAAATTTAAGAAATGAAGAAAATCTAAGAGAGCTAGCAGACTAGCTCTTATATATACATGTAAGATATATATATATATCTCATATATATATAAGTTAACTCAAAATGGGTCATATACTTAAATGTAAAACCTAAAACTAAAAAATTTCTAGAAAAAACATAGGAGATAATTTTTACCTTAGGTTAAGCAAAGATTTCTTAGATACAACACCAAAAGTATAACCCATAAAAGAAAAAAAATGACGAACTAACGACTTCATCAAAGCCCAAATGTCCATCATCAGATGAGTGGATACGGAAAATGTGGTACATCTACACAATGGAATACTACTCAGCTATAAAAACGAATGAAATACTGCCATTTGCAACAACATGGATGGACCTTGAGAGAATTATATTAAGTGAAACAAGTCAGGCACAGAAAGAGAAATACCACATGTTCTCACTTATTGGTGGGAGCTAAAAATTAATATATAAATTCACACACACACACACACAAAACCGAGGGGGGGGAAGAAGATATAACAACCACAATTACTTGAAGTTGATACGACAAGCAAACAGAAAGGACATTGTTGGGGGGGAGGGAGAAGGGACGAGGATTTGGTGATGGGGAGCAATAATCAGCCACAATGTATATCGAGAAAATAAAAAAATTAAAAAAAAAAAAATTAAGGACTTCTTTTCTGTGAAAGACACAGCTAATACAAGAAAAGACAAGTCACAGAACAGGAGAAAATATTTACCAATTACCTATCTGATAAAGGATTTGTATCCAGAATAGATTTTTAACACTCTCAAAACTCAATAATAAGAATATGATGGTACTTCAAAACCTTTGTGGAAAAATAGAATTTAAAGATAATATGACTCTTCCATGAAATTTTTGAAGTACCCTCATACCACTCAATTTTGTAAATGAGCAAAAGAGTTGAACAGACACTTCACCAAAGAAGATAGATGAAAATCAAATAAACCTGTGAAAAGATGTCAGCATCTTAAGACACTTAATCGTTAGAAAACAAAGTAAACCACAATGAGATATTACAATGTCTAAAATTAAATGTCTAAAAAATTAGAATGTCTAAAATTTTTAAAAACTGACCATACTAGGTGTTGGCTGGGATGTGGAGGAACGGGAATTCTCGTACCCTGCTGGTGGGAATGTAGAATGATACAGCTGCTTTGGAAAACAGTTTGACAGTTTCTTCAAAAGTCAAGCATATGCCTACAGTGTGACTTGGCCAGTTGTACTTAACCAGGAGAAACAAAAACTATGCATTAATTTTCTATTGCTGTCATCACAAGCTCAGCAGTTAAAATAGCACATATTTACTACCTCACAGTTAGCTTGGGTCAGAACGCTCAGAAGGCTTGGCAGGGTCCTCTGCTCAGGGTCTCACAAGGCCAAAATCAAGGTGTCAAAGGGAACTGTGTTCCTTTCTGGGGGCTCTGGGAAAGAATTCACTTTCGAGCTCATTTGGGCTGTTGGTAGAATTCAGTTCCCGGGGCTCCACTTGCTGGCTGCTGTTATTTAAGTCTGCCTGCATTCCCCATCAAATTGTCCCCTTCATCCTCAATCCTGTGTCATCTCTCTCCAGCCAGAGGACATTTCCACTATTAAAGGCTCATATGATTAGACTGGACCCACCCAGATGACCCAGAACTATTCCTTATCTTAACATCCATAACCCTAATTACATCTGCAAAATCCCTTTTGCCATATACTGCAACATAGGCACAGGTCCCAGGGATAAGAGCACAGACATCTGGGGGCAACATTCTGCCTACCACAGCACATGATGATCGTGTAAATACTTGCACGCAAATGTTCAAAGCAACTAAATTTGTAATCACCAAAAACTGGAAACAACACTAACAGGTGAATGGGTAACTAATTGTGGTATATCCATGTAATATGTATATATGTAATACTGCTTAGCAAGAAATAGGATGAGCTGTTGATTTCTGCTCTGTCTTAGTCAGTTCCTGCTGCTATAACAAAATACCCTAAACTGGGTAATTTATGAATAGTAGAGATTTCTCTATCACAGTTCTGGAGGCTGGAAAGTCCAAGATCAAGGGTTTGCAGATTCAGTGTCTGGGAACGGCTGCTCTCTGCTTCACAGATGGCATCTCTTGCTGTGTGAGCTTGGACAAGTGACAATCTCCTGAGCCTCATTGCTTCATCTGTAAAATGGGTCTAATGATCACACCGTGCTCATTGGATTGAGAACATTAAATTAGGTTAACACATGAAGCAGGCTTAGCTGGGGGCCTGGAATGTAGTGAGCACTCCATAAGGGTAGGCTTCATGATTAAATCTAGCTCCCTTATCTGAAAGACATAGAAACTGTGAATCAGAGAGGTTGGGAGACTTACCAGAAGTCACACAGCTAGTGCCGGGTCTGTAACTGGCCATGAAAAACTACCTTTGGGGATGCTCCCTGGCTGTTACACTTCTTAGAACCCTGAAATAAAGAGTTTATGCAAATAGTGGCCAGGCCACCCCACCCGGGATGAGGTCCTCACCCTGGCCCACAAAGGAAGCTAAGCCTACCATCTACATGTATTTTTAACAGGGTGGAGATATGCACTTCACATGTGTTGTCTTTTTCAGAGTTTGAGACTCAAGGTCCCAACCAAAATAAGGCTTTTATATTTGTTTGTTTAGACAAGTAAAATCTCATCACCTCAAGCTCCACTGTTGAAACTCTTCCTCTAGAGTAGAATTAGATTTTAATCAATACATTCCTTAAAATGCATCACTGGTTTACTGCCATTTGTACGGAAGCCCTGTGTTTCCAAGGCTCCAGCAGAGGCTGGCAGGAGTGCACCACACAGCCTCCGTGGGCAGGTGCTCAGGATATGCAAGCCGACAGGTGCCCAGCCACTCTGCAGAGATTCGGTCACGGAGGGGAAGGTTTTCTAGAACAGGAAAGATCTCATGCAGTCATTTCCCTCTGCACTTTTTGGGATATTGCTACTTGATTTGCTAAGTGATTCTCGTTAAAGGGAGCAGGGAGGTGTAAAGCCAGTCTGAATGTAAGGACAGGAAGTTGAAAAGGTAATTACTACAAAGAAGAAAACAAACTTTGATCTGTTTCTCTTACCCACCTGCCAACCCACTTCCTTAGAACACACACAGTAAAAATTCAAGTTGTTAGTGACCATTACACGAGAGGGACACGTGTTGTGTTGAATTATTGATTGCAAAGAATTCACTTTGGTGAGACGACCACAATAGCGAGTTGGGACATCTCTCTGACCAGTGCTATTATTCTAAATGTGGCTCGTGTGCCAATCCACAAACTGTTTCTGGTCCACAGGAGTGAAGAAATTGAGAGGAAGAGTTTAGAAATTTTACTGCAATTTGACAGAGTATTTTTATGTTTCTTGCTAATAAAGTTGGGCTTGTATCTTGCATATCTTTTTAATTTTATTTTTCTACAAATTTTTACTGTATTTTATAAAACTATCAGTGTGCAATGAATTAAATCTTTTTCTCATTCCAAAGATAATTTTCAGGTTTTTTAATGAATCAGTTCCAAATATATTAAAGACATGCCTCCCAAGTAAGTGATTACTGCATATGTTTAGTGGAGAAAAAAAAGATAAATATTTATAAATATGAACTTGCCTCCAAACAAGGCAAGGTATATTTTTGTCACATAGGTAAAACAATAGCATGAAGGTCACCCTGTTTTGTTTTCTCCAGTAAGAAGTAAAACATGTCCCTTCAAGCATGCATAAATATAAAATGTTGACACGCTCACTTGAATTCTGAGCAATAAACACTTCAAGATATTTCAAAGAGAAGAGATGCATCATTCATCTAGATAAAGTGCTGTCCTCTTCACTGTTGCAAAATGGCCAGTAACATTTTCAATTTCACTTTACATTATGCCAAGAATTTGTTCATACCTGGTACTTTCGACAGTTAGTTTGAGAAGCGCCACCTTAGGTCACAGCTCTGTGACAGGTGGCAAAATTTGGCTTTTAGGTTTTCTAACAGCAGTTCTCCTACCAGACAGGACCATGAACTACCTGGGGCTCATCAAAAAGGCAGCTCTTCCAGGTCCAGTCACAGCAGTGTCCAAGCTGGGACCCAGGACTTTGGGAGCTCCCACCCATTATTTGGATTCAGCTGGCCCACACCTGTGCTTGGGAGCATCTGGCTTAACACACCAGGCATTGCTCTGCCAGACGTTGCCTGTGGCTCTCTGGCTGGATCATCCATGCACACTTTTCTGTCTTCAACACCAGCTGCACCCAAGGCACGCTTCAGGCTGCCCCTTACAGCACTGGTAGGATTCAAACACACAGGGAGAAGATGTGGAACAGAGGAAAGGCAAAGATGTGGAAAAGCGTAAGAAAAATGGGTTGGCAAACACACGGCGCCTGTGTCACACTCCCCCTGCCCTCGCCCACAGCAGACATCGCTGATCAATCACAGCACTCTAGCCATGAGCCCAGAGACAGCCTCGTAATCCTAGTCAACATCAGACCATTTCAGTGCAGAACACTCCAGATGCACAACCACCAGCCAGTCACAACTGGCCCATGAAATGCCATCTCAGGGCTGGAGAGTGGAGTCAGGGGAAAGATACAATTTAGGGCAAGGTTAAGAAGGCTCTGCCTACATTGCTAAGGAACAGAGCATCCACCTGACAGCAGCGAGGGGCTTGAGCAGAGGACCCAATGTTTTCAGAGCTTTGCTTCAGAGAGCTCAAGGAGCTGTGTGAGCTATCTTGGAGTTTACAGAAGACAGAGTCAGGGAAGTGACAAGGGTCTGAACAGAGGTTCTGAGAGTGAAAGAAAAGGTTGAGAACAAGAGATAGAATGGAGGTGAAATAGCCAGGAATTGGTAATATTTGATCAGGTTGGGGAGAAAAGGAGAAAGAGAAGTTGGCAATGATTCTGAGGTTTGGAGCCTCGGTAACAGGGGGATGGAAGGAGGAGTTGGGAGGGTGGGTGATGACTTCAGCTGGGGGATTTTTTAATGCGGCTGGAGGATCATGCAGGTGGAAATTTCCAGCAGCCACAGGAACGGTCAAGCTAGAAAGAGCCAGGCAGAAGACACTGAGATGAGAACAGGGCTAAAGAAAGGGCTCCTTGGGATTCATCTCGACTTAGGCAAGAGAGAGGAGGAGACTTCAAACTCAGGGTGGGGACCACAAGAGGAGAGGAGGCCCAGGAAAGTAAGAATGGCCCTGACGTCTAGCTCCAGGGAGGTGTAGGGATCACTGGGGTTGACGTCCACCCTGAAGACAGCTGCGCCACAGAGGACCCGGGAGCCTGTTAAAAGCGCAGGTTCCTGGGCACACCCTGTGGGCTCCGCTCAGCACATTTTGTGATGCAGGCTCCCCACTCCCAGAGGCCCCTCGGGAAGGCGGTCCCTTCTCAGCCACAGAACTCAGAGCCCTGCCTCAGCCTGGGTCACCCTGTGGGCTCTGGAGCCGGAGCTGTCTTTGGGTAGAGAAGGGAGAGCACAGCCCGGGCAGGAAGGGGGGACAGCAGGCTCTGAAGCACCCTGTCCAGGACGGTGGCTACTAGCCACAATTTTAATTAATTAACATTGAATAAAACGTGCAATCCAGCTTCTCACTCACACAGCCCCCCGTGGCGAGTGTCCACACAGGGACCATGCAGCCGTGGAACATTCTATGGGGTGGGAGTAATGCATGCCCCAAGGAAGCACAGTGGCTCTCACCGGCAAAAGCAGAGGCACCTTTTTCTTTAGCTTCCTGCCACAACCACTGGTCGCAGGCTCTTTGCTTTAAAGTGAGGAAAGGGTCAATTTGACTTGACATTTGTAAGGTAAAGGCAGTGGGAAGAAAGAAGAAATAAGCCTCCGCTGTCCAGGCTCCCTGTGCTTAGAAAGCTTGTGTAGGGAAGAAAAAGTCATCTACTGAGTGCCTACTGTGTCCCAAGCTCCATCAGCAGGTCCTCCCCACATCCCCTGGGGTTGGCTCATACTGCATTTTGCAGATGAGGACCTGGAGGCTGCATGGAGCAGAATGGTGACATGCTCCAGGCCGGGGTCAACTCCTGCCTCGGCCAGGCCCTGGCCTCGCTGTGGGTCCTCTGGAAAGCTCCATGCGCTCTCTGAGCATTGGTTTCCTCATCTGTGAAAACAGGGTAATAACAGAACTGGCCTAGTGGGATGGTTGCAAGATGAAGACGCACTGAATATAAACTGTCATGTGATTGGTATCCAACGTTCAACTGCCAGCCTTCCAACACAGCAGGCCCCGGCTGTGGTGTTTGCCCGCAGCAAACACCATGGTGTAAATTCTCCCTCCTTGCTGGTTCTGTGCTACACCATGACGCCACTGGACATGGAGCTGGGAGGAGACTGGCACAGTGGCATCTCCCGAGCCTGTCGGGGCCAGCCCCCGTCTACCACACCATGACTTTCAACTCAGATTCAGGGACAACGCTGGCTTCTCCTCAGGCCTCCTGCTCTAGACACACTAATGTTGTTATGGTTGTCATCTGCCTGAAAGGGAGACTGGTTGGCTTCTTGGAAACAATGCATTTTGGTTTCACAGTGCTATGCTTGCCATCAAATGGTGTCCGCATCCCAGGGCCAAACTGCCCTGCCTCAGTGGGGTAAGATCTCAGCAGTGGTGGCATGGTGGGTGTTGTGGCTCCATGTGGGAGGCCCACAGTGGTCCTTGTCTTGAAATGAGATGGATAGGGCTCAGCCAGTTCCTTCTAGAGAGTGTGGAAATGAGGTGCATTAGAGACCGGCCCTGTGCAGGGCACCCAGGCTCTGACAGGGTATCTGCAGGGCCCCCAGAAGACATGGGAGGCCACCCTCTCAGGATCTCCAGCAGACTAGGAAGGGAAGTCCCCCAGCTGGCAGCTCCAGGCAGGAGGAGCCAAAGACCACATTTTCTCCTGAAGGCCACCCTGCCCTTCCCTGGTGAGGGGCAGTGGGAGAGCTGCTTGCCTCAATGCACTGGAGGCAGAGCTGAGGCTGGAAAGGACTTGAGAACTGAGGACATGGAGGCCCAGGGAGAAGTGACGTGTTCAGGGCCTCACTCTGTTGGATCAAGCAGGACTGAAGCCATGCTGGGAACTAAAACTGCATGGGTTGTAGGCAAATTTTAAAAAGACAGTTTTTTCTTGGCATGCATTTCTCTGAGTTCCCTCTTTTCCCATGGTTATTTGATATTTTTGAGCCTTGGTAATGGGGACATTATTTACATGGACATAAAATTGTTTTCCAGCCAGCCTGAAGCTGTAGACTCGTGTGTTCTACCCAGACCCTGAGATAACAGCAAAGATGGGAGCAGAAACCAGGCAGAGTCTTGGCGAGACTCTGCACCTGAGACCTCATATGACGCCCCCCAGGAGAGATGGGTGAGCCTAACATCTCTCCTCCGGTCACTGGTATTCCTGAATAAAAGCTGTCTTCCATTTTTGCTAACATTTGACTTTGTTTGGTTTTTGTCTGGGGACAGGCAGCCAGACCTGTGAGTTCAGTATCAACAGGGGTTTAATGGCTGGGCTGGACTTGCACTGATTTCCACTGACTGCCTTCGTCCCTTCATCCTTCCTCCCTTCCTTCCTTCCTTCCTTCCTTCCTTCCTTCCTTCCTTCCTTCCTTCCTTCCTTCCTTCCTTCCTTTCTTCCAATATTTAATGAATGCATCATTTGCTGGACATCCATGGCAGCAGTAAAAGACAGGTATCTCTGTTCTCTTGAGCAGGAGACCCATTTGGGGGGACATGAGGGCCCTCTGTTTTATTGCATTTTAAATTGAGACATAATTCATCTAATATAAAATTCACCACTTTAAATTACACAGTTCAGTGGTCTTTAGCACATTCACAGTGCTGGTGTGTTATAGCAGACTGCAAGGGCTCTGTTTTTGGGCTTCACTGCTCCAAGTTCCACAACCTTGGCAAGTCACCTCACCTTTCTGTGCCTCGGTTTCCCCATATGTAAAATGGAGGTGGTGACCACCCCACCTCACAGAGCTAACACTGTTGTCATTGCTGATTAAGTGATGAGCCCACGGGTGGGCTTAGGGAAATGAACATCCAGAAACCACCTTCCAGAAACGCACCTTCATAAAGGAACTCACAACTGATTGTAAGAGAGAGAAAAAGCAAAAAGAGCAGCATCCCGAGGAGCCATTTGCACAGGATGGCAGGGACCCGGATGTGACATTCCGACACCTGACTCTGCAGCTGCGAGCTCTTCTTCTGGCTTTCACCCACCCCTATTTTTCCAAAATCTAAAGTAAGGTGTTTAGTGCTTGAGTGGGGCAGGGGTAGGTGTGCCGCCTCTCAGGCAGGAAACTGAGAACAACTGCTTGGTTTTCATCTCACGGGGCGAGGACGAGCCAGAGTCGTCTGGGTTCAATTCTTCATTCCAAATTGCAGCCTCTCCCCCTTTGGCTCCTACAGAAGCAACGGTGTGGTGGCCTACGTTCCCCTAGGACTCCGACATGACCCACTGCGGAGGGCTGGGGGCCGCAGGTTGACCCCTGGAACAGCACTCCACACACCTCGGTGCCTGGGAACGACGCTCAAACGCCCAGTGCAGCCTCGTCCAGGATCTGGTACCAACCTGCCACCACCCACCTGGCCCCTGCCACAGGCATTCTCTCCAAACTTATGGGCTGGATTGCAGTTTTACTTTATCTGTTTTTGTCTCTGTACCCCAGATACTTATCTAGCACACAATGGGTACCCTTAAATGTGTGTGGAGTAAAATAAATAGGCCAGAGATCTACAGCTTCCATTTACAAAATCCCACAAGGAATAAAATACAAATGCAACTGTGTGTGTGTGTATCTTCAAGACACCATGAGTAGACACAAAATGGTAAAAACATAAGCCCCCAAGGAAACTTGGAACTGACCATCCAGTCTCCTCAGATGAATGACCCAGAACAAAACTGGAACATAAGAGTGTTCTCCCAGATGGAGTCGACATTTCAGATGGGCTCTCTGCTTGGTGAGAACAGCTGCTCCGTCTCCTGCCACAACCAGATGTACTTTCTGCTTCATCTGGAGCAGCCTTCCAACTCAGGCCCCATGGAGCTGGGATCACCATGTTCCGGGACTGCAGGTGAGTCCAGTGTCAGACCCTGGGAGGTGTTTCAGTGCAGGGAGTGCGACAGGCCCCAAGGACCTGCCTTTCCACGTATGAGAAGCAAGGCTGCTCTTTGCAGCTGGCATGTGGAGTATTTGATTGCACCTGGTCCCATTGTGCACACATGCACCTGGCCAGGTCTTAGTTTCCCCACTTAACAGGGTCAACAGAGCACTGCCCTTCCTCACTTGAAAGTCCACCAGCTGCTAAATGACTCTCACACATAATCACAGAGCATAAGAAAGTTCACACTGAGGTAGACTTTTGACGCCCCAGGCATTATGGCCCCTAACAGCAATGACAACGGACATTTTATAACACACATTGGTACTTTCATTCCATGACATCAGTTTCAAAAGGTCAGGAATGTGCCTGAACATCCCCTGGAGAGTTAATTATGGGTCGGTCATCCACGAATTCTCGCTGCATGATCCAGACAGACCTGGCCCCAGTCCAGCCTGCCCTTGCCTCCCATGGGGTCCTGGGCACCTGACGCGGCCTCTCCAACTCCAGTCCCGGTCCCAGCTCTGCCACTTGTTAAGCACAGGACCTGGGACAAGTGGGTATCTCCGAGTTCAATGCCTTCGTGGGTAGCAGAGAGAGCAGCAGTTATCAAAACTCACAGAGTGGTTGTGAGGATCCCACAGGTGTTCAGTTAAGGCCCCAGCCCTGGGCATGGCACATAGGAAGCAGTCCGTCTGTAGAGGCTGTTAGCATGGTGACCTCACTGGAGACCACACTGAAATAAGGGAGAGGTGTTATGAGGAAGGAGGCTTTGAACCCAGCGGTCCTGGGGCAAAGCTTGCTTCTGCTAACTGTGTGGGAAGTGTGGTGGCTGCTCCTTCAAACTAAGCCCTATTTTCCTCCTCTGTAAAATGGGGAGAATAAAAGCACCCATCACGGAATGACTTTTGAGAGTAGATTGGCAAAAGGAAAGGAGGACAGAAGGACAGATGGACAGATGGAGGAAATCAGTGCTACAGACTCAGCATGACTGTATAATTTTTTAGCGCAAAAGAGGGCACCGTTAATAATTATAGCAAAACACCAAACTAGGACTGCTCCATGCAAATTAGGACTATGGTCCCCAATATATATGGCCATTTCTTTTATGGTCCCTCAATAAGAGCCAACGGCAAAGCATTTTAAGTGATAGGTCTGTAAAGATCAGAGTAGCAAAATCCATATATGCAGCTTTTTAGTGATCTGACCTGTGAAAGTGGTCAGAATCAAAAATTTTGAGTCACGTGTGTCAAACTCTAACAAAAAATAAATAAGAGAAGCCAGGAGGCTGAGAAGAAGGGCCCTTATGCACACACACTGACGAGAAGAATGATTGCAAAGTCTCCTGGGCTCACGTCCTGTAACAAAACTTCTGCCAAGGACTTTTCAAATGCAGCTTGCTGCATGCATCGCAAGGACCGCTAGCCGGGCGCACAGCGGTGCACGGGACGACAGTGCCTGACACTGTTCCCACTGACGAACTGGCATCAACTCCCATGATAAGCCGCTGTGGCCAATGCTCTCTTTGCTCCAAAACAAATCACACATACTTTTCTCTTTTGCCTTTAAAGCCTTTGTCTTCCTTCGCCTCCCTGAACATGCACAGTTTGCTACAGCGTGCACATTCCCATTGCAATGTCCTATTCCCAGTTAAACTCATTATTCTTTTAGACAGCGTCTCTCTGCTTGTATTTTGGTCAACAGACCCTAATGGTAATCAGCAATACTTGCATGATGTCATCTGTATGAGGGCTTGCTGAGGCTTACTTGTCACAGAAAGGTACCAGCTCGGAAGAGCAGAAAGCCTCTGGCCTTGTGTCCGAGATGCCCCATATCAACAGGATGCTTCACATTAGCTCCTGCAGGCTGCCTGGCACTCAAGAGTGTTCAACAGCCAGTGGTCACCACTGTCATCGTCACTTCTGTTGCTATGAGTTTGGTGATTAATATTTTGCAGTTAGGAAAACTGAGGTTCAGAGAGATTCAGAGACCTGCCCAAAATCACACTGTCAGTGATGGAGCCTGGAGTTTATTTGAAGAGCTGAGCTTCAGATCCCAAACTCCTCTGTGCCATTAAGCTTAGAAAATCCAGAGCAGGAAGAAAATCTCAGTGGGGTAGGGGGTGGCTATTTTAACCCCCAGGGGACATTTGACCATGTCTGGGGACATTTTTTGGTTGTCACAGCTAACTGGGGGAGAGGGGAGGTCTACTGGCATCTAGAAGGTCAAGGCCAGGGATGCTGCTAAACATCCTACAATGCACTGGACAGCCCCCATCACAGAGAATGATCCAGCCCCAGATCATTCTACAGATGTCAGTAGAGCCAAGATTGAGAAGGCCTGGGCTAGAGGGAACCAGCAGTGAATGTAGCCTGTTCCAACACTTAAATCCAAGATTGTGACGTCACAGGCTTCAATAATGAGATGCTCACATGCAACTATCGGACTTGTCAGGAAAAATACAAAGGACTATTTGATACGTAGATCAGCCTGGAAAAGAAAAGATCCCCCAGTCTCCGGTGCTTGGTCAGTGCATTGTTTCTTGAAAGGCCCCTGGGAATTCCATGAAATGGATTTTTCCCCCTCCATGTGTTCTTTCTGCCAGTCAGCGTTTCTTGTCTGAGGCCAAAAGCTCCCTGAGTTGCAGCTGCCTTCTTGGGATCCCCCTCTAAAACCCTGCAGTCTCCTGGGGAAGATTTATCTTCAGTCACTGTCTCCCTGGTGTAAACTCAGAAGGTGACAGTGTTGCTTTCTAGGGCAAAAGCCCCCAGGGATCCTGAGCACAGTTCTGAGCTGGCCAGCTGCTCCCCTGCCTGGCTCAGCCAGCACAGAGCCCCCCCAAGACCCCAGACATCGGCCACCCTGTCCCCACCAAGGAACTGCCTGGCTCAGACCATCTCACTTTGCCTGTTCAAACCTTAGAAGGGGCCAGAAAAAAGCACAGGCCCTAGAATCAGACAGACTAATGCCCCAATCCCCACTCAGCCATGTCACTTCAGGCCACTCAGCCTCTCGGGGCTTCAGTCTCCTCAGCTGCAGAACAGAGGTAAGAATAGAGCTTCATTAAAATGCGCATTAAAGAGGTAACAAAATTAAGTACTTGGCACACAAGTCCTCAACAGTCATCAGGCTCCAAGTCCCCCCAGCCTCCCTCACCAACATTGCTGCTGGCTGCTCATGGGTCCCCAGCCTGGTGTCAGCAAAACTAGAATTGGCTTGAGTTGGGGGCAGGGAGTCCAGCTGGGCCTGTTCCCATGGTGTCATCCTTGAATCCACAATTCCATTGCTGCACCTGCATCGCAACTTCTGTCTCCCTGTGACTCTCACCTCGGTGTGGCATGTAGTGAGAATGACCAATGAACACTCTTGTGCTGGACACCACACCACAGCCACCACGATGAGCTAGGTCTGCAACGACAGCAACAAACAGCTCTTCTGCACGGTTTCCCACATGTAAGCCACAGGGTTATGCAAGCTACTGACCTTCAGGATACTTCCCCTCCACCCAGGAAATTTTCAGACACCCAATCGCATGCTCACGCTCACTCCCCTCCCAGTCCCAGCTACCATCCAAGATGAATCTCATACCTATAGGGATGACTTATCTTCATTTTCTTAGACAAGAGTATGTCATGTTCCCTTTTTGCTGTGGCTGCCAGGAAGCTCAGAGATGAGTTTAGTGCTCAGTGTCTTAATTTCTTCATCTCATTGACTTTCCTCTCCATTCTGCATCAATAATCTACAGATCCCTTTTCTGTCTTCAGAATCCCTGACTCTGACTTCCTTTGACTTCAGAACGCAATTCTTTCTTGTGTGCAGGCTCAAATGCTTGTGCACCTGCTCACTGGCCTCACGGGGACTCTTTATCCCTCTCCCATCCTGTCTTTCCATCTCACTCCTTTCCATGTCCAGCTGAGGTGCCACGATTTATAACTTCAATCACGACCGTGGCAATGCTCCGGCTTCCCTGGCATGCCGAGGGGACTGGAGATTATTTTCTTCCTTCAGGGCCATGGGATGGGCTTCTGTTAACCCATGTGTTTTTCTAGCTTAACTATTGTCTGTGAGGAAAAAAAAAGCACGAGCCCCCACTTCTCTTGGAAAAATAGTAAGATCAGGAATAACACTTTCTCTTTTGATAACGGTAAGCAGCTCCTCAGGGTACAGTGAGAGGCAGCAAGACTAAAAGCTAAAAAAAGAGTTTCAGAGAGAATTCATTTTTATTTCCTTTTCACCTGTGAGGGTAGTCATGCCACCAAGAGAAAGAATTCCCCTGATGTGAATAAGCTGTTCACTTTGCTTACAGACATTTTTAAAATATTTTATGTGTTTGGGTTGTTCTAAGAGCATTTAAAGAATTTTGGATGATTTGGTCAGCCACAAAATAGTTACAGTGAAAGTTAAATCCATTTGATGAGAGGATTGTCAGGGAGCTCACCAGGCGTGCCTCCAATGTGCACGACCTCAGAGCCTGCACGATCTCTCCTCATGATCACAGTGCCCACAGCGGGATGTTTTTAGGAAGCCATTAGCACGCTTTTAATGGTTGCTTGTTTCAGTTTTCCTAAAAAGCCAAACACAAAATGCTTTTCTGTTAAACTTTTTCTGCAGTTGGGACTAAAATGAGAGACAGGAAGAGAGAAGAGACAAAGGAGAGATGGACGCAGTGAAGTGCACACTGGGAGGGAGCTTAGGATCATCTCATCCACCCCCATTCTTCAGAAATGGGGAAACTGAGGCCCAAAGCACCCAGTGCACGACAGAGCCAATGACAGACCCAGCAGTTCTCAATGCCCAGCCTGAGGGTAGAGATTGACATTCAGGGGACTCCCATGTCCAACAGACCTTCCTTCCCCCGTCTTCATAGACCAGCAGAGGCGCCCCCTCTCTGAGCCTCCCCCAGCGTCACTCCCAGCTGCCTGCTCAGGGTTTCCATCCCACCTGGAATCAGACCTCCTGAGCTGTCTTTTCATTTCTCTCTGCAGGGTCTCTCTCACTGTGTAAAATTAGCTCAGCCATGAGTTTCAGGAACAAATACCTGTCAACCCCTTCAGTAGCAAGAAAAAGAAACTAGTGGGGACTTTCCTCCTTTCCTGTCAACCAGGCTGAGCCTCCAGCAATGCAGGGGTGAGCTTGGGGAGGGGCTGAAGGGGCTGCACTTGTCCTGGGAGGCAGAAGGAAGGTCCCTGGGCCAGTTTCCATTCCATCCTCCCCCACCACCCTGGCCAGCTATGCCCCCATATGAAATGCACATCCTGCTGTTTTTAGGTATCCTTGTAATCAATATCCGTGTTTGCTTTACATGCACGCATTTCTGAGCATTTCTGAACAGGTACCAAAAACTGCACAAATTGTAAGTGTGCAGCTCAGCAAATTGCACTCTGAGCTCCCAGGTGACAGTACTGGGTAGAGAAATGGAGCAGCATCAGTCCCCGAAGCCCCCTCATGTCCCATTCCAGACCCCCAGGGATGCTCCTATACTAAATCCTAACAATAGATCCATTCTGCCTCGTTTTGCACTCTGCATAAATGGAATCATAGTGCACATTCTTTTATATCTGGCCTCTTCTACTGATTATCGTACTTGGGAAATAATCTTGTTTTTATGTGTAGATGAAGATCATTCACGTTTATTGTTCTATGTTCTATTCTATAGCTGAACCACAATTTGTACAGCTAGATCATATGAAATTACCATTTTGTAGATTAAAAGAAAGCAGTAAGAAATATGGCATTTCATAGGATTCCAGCTAGTATTTGTCCAAGTATTTTATTTCCGGTAAATACGTGGTATTGTGGTATCCTGGGGGGTTTTGTTTTTTTTTTTTAACTTGGCATTTTGTTTTTAAAACTCATCTCTGCTGCCTCCTGTGCCTCCAGTCCTGCATAATCAGGGTGTGCCCGGCACATATTGGCTGGCTCCTGTGCTCATCTGAGTCCCCCGGCAGACCCGGGTGAGAACTTCTTGGCGATACATATCCAGTGGTGCAATTGTGGGGTCAATGTGTATTCTTGGAGGCCACATTTTTAAAAACATCCTTACTGATACTCTGTAGCTTATCCTGCAACCCAAAAGGCAGTGTATAGACTAGGTGGTCATTTCAGGGGAGGATGGGGAGGTGGCAAGGGAAATTGTGGTGTGAGGAGAGGGCGCGCCTTGACCAGCCAGCAGGGGGTGCTGCTGCCCTTGGGATCTTAGAGGCCCAAAGGTCTCAGGAGGTGGCAGAGGCCATCTGAGGGCTGCTATTCCAGCTGCCCCTCTGCCTTTTCAGGGACTCCAGACACCATCTAGAGCTGGCATGAGCCCCTGGGTCAGCTGTTGGCAATGTTGGGGGTGGGGTTACAAGAGTGCATCAGCAGGAAGGGGTCCCTTCATCCCCAAATCCCTGCATCCTCTTCACACCCGGATGTCCCCTGTGTCACCACTGGCCTCCAAGCATTCTTCTGAGACATGTCCTATCTGAACGGCCCTACCCTGTTTTGCATCTGGACTTTAAAATTGCAAGGTAAGAAAGAAAGTGAAAATGAAAGAGAAAGTCGAATATTTGCAGCAGAGGCCCATGGCAATCCACTCTCAGGGGACAGTTGTCCTTTTATCCAACATCATGAGCGCTAGTATATGAACTCTGGGCTTTGAGGATAGTCCTAAGCTTAGAGATCAGAAAAGTCCTTTCCTTTGCTCTTTCTCCCATAATGATTAGTCCCATTCAATAATTCATTCATTCATGTATTCACCCGACAGTTGCTGGACACCTGCTGTGTGCTGGGCAGTGTGTCAGCAGGGGACCCAGTGGTAACAGGCCCTGGGCCTCACACAGTGGGCAGGCCTGCCCCCACTCAGACAAGGTCAGGATCAGACACAGAAGGGCATCTGCACACACAGTAGTGGAACATGGACAGAAGACGCCCACCACAGAACACTAACTTCTGTTTGTACAGCTCTGGTTTGGCATTTCTTCATTAAAAAAAAAAAAAAAAACCAGTAGTATCAACAAAACTGGAAGTGGCCCATACCTCTTTCAATTTCTGACAGTCCCTGGGCAGGACCTGGGAGCCCCTCCAGGGAACAGCTGCTTGACCTTCCTTTAGATGCTTCTTTCTCATGCTGTGTCCTTAAAGCAACTGTTTGTTATTAAATGAATACTTGGGTGTGGTTGGGATCACAGTAACCGTATGGCTTCACATTTATCCACCTGTGATGGTCCCCCATTTTACAGATGAGGAAGGTTAAGGAACCAGAAAAGTGCAGAAAGAGGGGTCCACCCAGCAGCCTGGTTCTACAACAAGCAACGTACTGGAGCTTGCAGACAAGGGCCACCCGTCCACACCAGCTGCCTCATGGATAACCGGAGAAGGTTCTAGAAAATGAAGCTTTTCTTCCAGCAGGCTTCAAGATGGCTTCTAGTGGGCAACACCCTGAGGTTTTATGGCCCCTTAAGACTGGGAGCAGGACAGCATTCCCAGGAAACAAGGGCGTTTTACAACAGCACAGTGTGATAAACATTTGCCTTTCCCTCTCCCTTTCTGTTTTCCGGGTTTTAAAAAATATACCCACCCTATTTTTTTTTTTTCCTTTTCCCTCCAACTTTGTGTTTTCCTGCATTTTCCAAGTTTTCCAAACGGAGCCTGTGTGACACTTGGGATTACAAGTGCTCCTTTTTGCTAGGAGATCAATAAATACTGACTTGCTCTAACCCACAGGTCAAGGAAAAAACAAAGTCCTGGAGTAACTCAAAGGAGTGGTCAGTAATTTTCTCAGACTATTTCCTAGGTGACGTGGCTTCAAAGAAAAATTTTTGACAACGTTGCCTCATTTCAGAGGGAAAACACGATCAAGCTGACGGTGTGTGGGGAGCCCTGGAGCCATGTGTTCACATTACAGATGAGGAAACTGAGAGCCAGGGTGGGTAAGTGCTGTTCCCGAGGTCACACAGCTGTGGTTCACACATTGGGACCGGGACCACAGGCTGCCATGGAAGGCGGCCAGAATGTGTCAAGGGGAGGCTGGCCAGCCTCCCTGTCTGCAGAGTGAGACAGAATCTCCCCATTGATGTCCTCAAGGGCTTGCTGGAGAGAAAGCGTGTGAGCTGCCTTCACACAGCTATGCTGGGATCCCTGAGAAATGGCCCCAAAGTAAAACTCCCTTCCTTTAAAGGAACTAAGGCATTGTCTGGGGTCTCTTGACCATGCTGCTGCTGAGGGAAGAGCAGATGGCTCTGGATGAGTGGACAGAACCCACCCTTTCTCCAGCCATCAGGAAACTCACTTCCTCTCTTCAGACCTCAGTTTCCCCATTTATAAAATGAGAGAGTCGATCAAGACAATGATAACAATAGCTTGTGTTTACGAAGGGCTGGTTATCTGCAGGTGTAAGTGCCTTATCCATACTAGCACACTGAATCCTCACAAGAGCCCTGTACAAGTAGGTAAACCGAGTGGGGCGTGCCGGTCATCTACCAGGGTCCCATGGCATTATGAGCAGAGACAGGATTTGAAGCTGGGCCTCCAATCCAGAGCCCAGGACCCACCCTTCATGCCCTCCGCTTCTTGGAGGTTCTGACAGCCCCGCTGGCTGCCACATGTGCTCCCCTCTACACAGACAAGTGCGTCCAGGTCATTCCAGCATCAGCTGGGACATTTGAGCAGCACCTTTTACCCTCCCCAGGGCAGGACGCAATGATGTTTGGGAGATGAGCCTGCACTTGGTCCTCTGAGAATGAAATATTTGGGGCAAACTGGCTTCCTCACCATTCAAGGGGGTGGATGAAGAGGAGGAGGAGGTCTCAGCAGATAAACCACAAGCCTGATCCTTCCTTGGGTCTGAACATGTGAGCCTCAATTTCCTCAACTGCAAAATGAGAAAATGGGACTGACTATAGACATCCACTGCTGGGCGAGGCAGGGCTCAGAACAATTCACCCCGCCTTTGATAAGGTGATGGCCACACTACACAGCACAGCAAATGTCACATGAGTAACTTTAATGCTCACAGCTTTCCAAGGAGGTGGAGTCTATTATTGTCCCTGTGTCCCTAATGGGGAAACCAAGGCACAGAGAGGCTCCTATGTGGAAAGTGGTTGGGAATTTGCTAGAAGGTGACACCCACAGCAAGGCTCCAGGACCCGGGCTTGGGGCCACCAACAGCAGATGGCTCAGAGCCAGGGACCACTGTTCCCACCTTGTAGGCCAGCGACTGGGGCAGCTGTGCCATTCTCTGCATGATGCATGTGACCACTGCTGAATAGTCCCAGAATGAATGGCAGGGAGGGCCAGGGAAGCTGAGGGCATGGAGCACAGATGCCCCACTGGAGGATGGGGCCACGCTCCCACCTGCAGCCAGCATCCCAGCACAATCCACTCTGCATATTACAAAGCCGTGGCAGGGGCTGTAGAAAGCCAGCTCTGCACAGCTGCAGGGCCAGGCACCAGGAAGGAAAATGGAGCTCCCCTCCTGATCTTCCAGCAGGCCAGGAGGCCCTGACCAGAAGAGAGGGGCCGAGGGGCAGCTGCCTCCTAGAAATCGCCACAGCCCGACCTGGACTCGCCCACTACCGAGGATCCTGGAGTTGAAGGTCCCTGTGCAACGGGCAGACTTCAGTGGTGCCTCCCTTGGGTGTCGCAGCAAGGGACAGACAAGACTGCAGTGACAGTAGACAGACAGTCCCATCTGAGCAACTCTCAGCTGGGGCCATGGAGCCTCACCCCTCCCCCCCTCAGGCTCACCGTCCCTAAGTGCCCCTCCCTAAGGATGGCTAAGACCCTCTCAGGGCTCAGGAGGAGGTCTCCCTGCAGAATGGCCAAAGGGTTGAGAAGCCCCAGGGGGCCTCCTAGGGAGGCATGTGGGTGCCCTGCTGCGTCTCCCCTGGGCCCGGGTGGCTCTGGGGTGTCCTCCCCCACAGGCAGTGGAGCAGAGGCTAGAGAGTGCCTCCTAGACCCAGGCTCCCTCTGTCTTCGCCCATTGCTGTGCGGCCTCAGCAAATGACTCCACCTCTCTGGACCTTAGTCTCTGCCTCTGCACAACGGGGTTAGAAGTAGTTCTCATCTCATGGGGTCTTGGGTTACGGCTGTGATGTGCTTAGAATAGGGCCTGGCACATAGTAAAAGTTCCATAAATGTATTCCCTTACAATGATCTGTCCATCCCAGACCTCAGCCAGCCCAGGATCTGTGCTGTGGCCCAGACGAGGGCTCTGCTGACTGTTCCTGGAGAAGAGGCCCCTCCAACAGGCAGCCTGGGACCCCAGGTCCTAAGGAGGGGCTGCAGGTGCCACTGGCAGGCCCTTACACTGGCATCTGAGGCCACAGGCACACACACATCCCCACACGCACACACGTCCACACCAGTGGCTGTCTCACTGCTCTGTGTGAGCAGGGAGGGGCGGGGCAGGGTGGGTGGCGGGTAGGACACCAGGGCAGAGACCTATTGCTCAATGCCAGGACCGCACTAGGTCTCAACGGTCAGGGACCCAGCTGCCGGTGCCCGAGGGGCCTAGCCATCCAGCCTCTGTGGGCCACGGCTTTTAATATTTTTAGAGAAGTTGGGTTTCTGCCAAGTTCCTCTACTTCAGATTCTTCCTGTTGCTGGTGGGTTCCCACCTCACCGAGGCCCCTGGCCCCTGGGGTTCACAGGCTATCTTGGCTCCTCTGGGGACTTTGCAGAGTCACAGAGGACACAGTTGCTGAGTCACCTTTGACCCCCACCCCATGGCTCACACCGGTATCCCATGTCCCTCAACTCAGACCAGGCACTCTGGGAGGCCCTATATGTCCTCTCCAGCCTCTTCCCCCAGCTTCTCATTTTCTTTTTCAGTCCCCATTGCGTTTCCTTCTATGTGAAAGGTTCAGGCCTGCCCAGCTAGTGAGCCCTTTGGCATGGGCCAAAGTCACTCTTCCAGCATCCCTCTAGGTTGTAATTCAAGTCAGCTTCCAAACTGGCTGAGCAATGTGGGCCCTCCACAGCCTTCTCCAGTTTGAGTCAGGCCCTGGAACAGCCCAGCAGTTGGGAGAGGCAAGGAGATCGGAAGAGAGGTGACCAGGGGTGGGTGCCATGGGACTGGGGTCACCCCCGTGGGGTGCTCAGATGCGGCTCGAACCTCAGGAAATGCTGGTGATGATGGTGATGATGGTGATGGTGGTGGTGGTGGTGATACGGTGGTGGTGGCAGCAGTGGCGGCGGTGGCAGTGGTGATGGTGATGGCGATGGTGGTGATGATGTTGATGGTGGTGGTGATGGTGATTGTGATGATGGTGGTGATGATGGTGATGATGCTGGTGGTTATGATGGTAATGAAGGTGATTGTGATGGTGGCGATGGTGGTGATGATGGTGATGGTGATGGTGGTGGTGATGATGGTGGTGATGGTGGTGATGGTGGTGGTGGTGATTGTGATGGTGGTGATGGTGGTGATGATGGTGGTGAAGGTGGTGATGGTGGTGATGATAGTGATGATGGTGGTGGTAATGGTGATGATGATGGTGGTGATGGTGATGATGATAGTGGTGAAGGTGATTGTGATGGTGGTGGTGATGGTGGTGGTGATGGTGGTGATGATAGTGATGGTGGTGGTGATGGTGGTGATGATGGTGATGGTGGTGGTGGTGATGGTGATGGTGCTGGTGATGGTGGTGGTGATGATAGTGATGGTGGTGGTGATGGTGGTAGTGATGATGGTGGTGGTGATGGTGGTGGTGGTGATGGTGATGGTGGTGGTGATGGTGGTGGTGGTGATGGTGATGGTGATGGTGATGGTGGTGGTGATGATGGTGATAATGGTGGTGATGGTGGTGGTGGTGATGATAGTGATGGTGGTGATGATAGTGATGGTGATGGTGATGGTGGTGATGGTGGTGATGATGGTGGTGAAGGTAGTGATGGTGGTGGTGATGGTGATGATGGTGATGATGATGGTGGTGATGATGGTGGTGTAGGTGATGGTGATGGTGGTGATGATGATGATGATGATGGTGATGGTGGTGAAAATGATGGTGATGGTGGTGATGATGTTGGTGGTGGTGGTGATGTTGATGATGGTTTCGTCTCATTCTCCAGGTCGCAGCCTAAATGGAAACTCCTCACAGAGAACCCCTCTGGGCATCCACCTGAAGTAGGTGCCCCATTGCTCCCTTCCACACCACCTCATATTGTTTCAATGGTAGTTGAACTGTATAGTTCTACACTCATCTGTGTGGTCACTGGGTGTTCAGAGGCAGGTCTCCTGTCTGCCCAGTGCCCAGCACCATGCCTGGCAGCTCTTACACATGTTTGTTGAATGAGTATTGAAACCAAGGGCATCCAGCCCATCAGTTAGCAAACAGTTATTGGGCCCTCCTAGGGACCAGACACCGTGCTAGGGACTGCACACGTCAAAATAAAAAGCACACAGAGAGAGAAAGAAACAAGCAGATCTTCAGGACACTACACGTTGCATGCAGGATGGAGCCATTCTCAGGTGCAGTGAGCACATGTTGAAAGAGTAGCACTGGAGCTGTCTGGTCCAGCACAATAGCCACCAGCCACCTTCAGCTATGACATGCAAACTTAAATGAATTAAGATCCACTTGTGTTAAAGATCACGCTCTGCTGTCAGTCTGGCTGGCGGCTCCCATCTTTGACGGTGCAGGTGTAGACAGTCCCATCACCTCAGAAAGTTCTATTAGACAGCACTGCATAGGGGTCTACACTGCACTATCCATGAATGTAGACAAATGTAGCAATTTACATGTAAGTTAAAATTCAGTAAAATTCAGAATTCAGTTGCTCAGTTGCACTGTCCACATTTTGCGTGGTCAGCAGCCACATGTGGATACTGTATCAGACAGTGCAGATTATAGGGCATTTCTATCATCACAGAAAGTTCTATTTGAACACACTCGTCCAGAGTCAAACCTTCTGGATTGAAACCTGACTCTATGATTTCCCAGCTCAGGCACTTTCCTTCTCTCTGTGCCTCAGGCTCCTCCCATCTACAGTGGGGATTTGATCAAATCCAACATGTGAGACTCTGCACTGCCTGGCACACCACAGGAGCTGTACATTTAGCAGCCGTGGTCACTGTTAGTACACAGTCACCTGTCACTCACTGGAGACTCACATCAACCCTGTGAATTGGGCAGGGCTAGGACTCCTATCCTCATTTTAAAGATGCATAAACTAAAGCCCAGAGAGGTTGCTCAGACTGCCCAGAGCACACAGCCAGCATGTGGCCCAGCACTTTGGCCTCCAGGCTGCTGCTCGCTTGGCTGCTCAGCAGCCTCTTGGACCCCTCCCCAATCTTGGTGACCACACAGCATGGCAGGACACCAAGTTAACAGGGCAATCAGCAGTGCTCTACAAGATCAGGAAGGAGCATCTTTCCTGAGCCCCCATTACAGACCCAGTGCTAAGGTACTGAAATTTATGAAGCAACTTGGCCCTGCCCTTCTTCCTCTCCTATGCCCCCCACTGGGATAAGGCATATACAGCTAAGTCTCAATTTTTCCATGTACCAGAGGAGAGAAAGACTGAGGAAAGCAATCAACATCACTGAGCAGGGATCCAGGACAGGAAGGAAGGAGAGAGAGAGTGGGGTGGTGCAGAGAAGTGAGGACTCAGTCTGTGGGACAAGCTTGAGACAGCAGAGGGGTAAATTCTACCCTCAGGGGAATCAGCTTGAGCGTGGCCCTGCCATTCCTTGCTAAGTAACAAATCATGACGGTGTCTATTTTCACTTAATCTTCATCATTCCCAGTGGTGAAAGAGCCAGGACCATTGAGGAAGTGGTGGGTGAAATTTTTTTCCTCTTAATCAAAGTGCAAAGCTTTCCTTCAAGAATCCAGCTTTTGAGAGAATGTGCTGGAACCCATGGGACACATGGAGGCATCTATTGCAACAAGGACGAATCCTCAGCTTGTCCTTCCAAACACGAAGCTGGAACGCAGGGCTGTGTCCCCGCAGGTCAGCCTCAAGCGGCCCTCAGAGCTGGGTGTTGTGACATCGCCAGGGCGGGTCAGGAGTGCACTCGGGGTTCAGGACTGGCTTTTCATATTACCCTTGAATACTCTCACCCGGAGTCCTTTCATAATGTGGCTCAGGACATTCCCACAAACCGTTACAAAGTATTTTAGGCGACACATCTCTATAACTGTAATGTCCTTTAAAACTATTTTTTTTTTTCAGTTTTTCCCTTTTGCAAAATAACTGTTTTTACACCAATGCAGAAGCTCTTTCTATCAGTATTATTCTCAGTCAGGATGGCTCCTGTACGTGGCACTAAAGGGAAAGCGGAGACAAAAGGCTCAATTCCTCCATTTTTAACATGCTATCGTCCTGTGGAACCTTAACCCAAACAGCAAATGCCATCTCCCCTGCTTCCAGGTCTCATGCCCAAGGTTAGGCAGGGGGATGACCAACATGCTTCATCCCCACTTTCTCTCCTGTGACGGGAAATAGTCACCATTTGAAAACAACCACAAATATAAGGCATCCTGATATGCCATAGGCAGGAATCCCAGACACAAGGACTCTTCCAAAGGAGGCCACTTTCAGGTTCACATTATCGAGAGAAACGGCCACTGTGAAACTAAACTCAGTTCCTCAGTATGAAAACCCAGATGTGGCCCGGTGCAGGGCAATACATTTAGGACAATGCTAATTTTTCAAAGTAAAATACACACATGCACACACATCTGGGAAGGATGCTTAGCAAATCATCAGCATGGGTTACCTCTGGCTTGGAAATTTAAGAAAGGGGGAAACTTCCAATTTCTACTTTCTATAGTTCTCTATTGTTTTCCAGTTTGTTTGTTTGTTTGTTTTTACAATACACATATATTTCTTGTGTATGGTTCTTACATTTGTATGCACTTTTTTAAAAAACAATAAAGGTCGAGCACCACATATGGCACACAGGTATTGATATTTAACTCTGTAGCACACTGATATGTACAATCAACTACGTTAGAATAAAAGATTTTAAAAGAGCAATAAAGAGAAACTATTACTGAACACCTAGTACACCCAAGACACTAAATTGGATGGCAAATGTCATACAAACATGAGAAGTGGTAGTAAGTGATAATACCACTTAATTGGGCATTTACTCCGTGCCAAGCTCTGTTACACCCACTCTGCATACAAGTGGCTGTGCAGGGCTTGCTATTTTTCTCTGCATTTTAGATGAGGGAGGAGCGTGAGACTCAACATTAAGCCACTCGTTCGGTGTCATCAGCATCAAGGGAAGGTGGTGGTGGCAGGGGTTGAATTCAGGAGCCTCCAGTCTAAACACTGTGATGGTCATCCTCAGTAACCATCTAATATTCCATGGCCACCATCAAAAGGATGAGACTTAGACAGAGACCATCTTATGGAAGAGCATTCAGACAGCAACCCACGGCCAGGACAAATGGGAGAGAGACAGCCACACGGAAGAGAAGGGGTTTGAGCGGAGGCAGCAGCAGCGGCGAGAACAGCAGGAGGGTGGTAAGACCAGGCCACGGGGGGGGGGGTAGGGGGCACTTTGCAAACAGCTGGATGTTGCAGACAGTGCAGGGAAGGGAAGGAAACCAAGAGTGGGAGGGGATTCAAGCCCAGGAGACACGTCTGGGTGAAGAGGTGAGTTTGAATGTTCACCCAGAGGCACCCCTCTGCAACTACAGTTCTGAGATTCTTGATTTTTTAATGACATACTCCAGTT
The DNA here is from genome assembly GCF_027409185.1 of Cynocephalus volans. Taxonomy (NCBI): domain Eukaryota; kingdom Metazoa; phylum Chordata; class Mammalia; order Dermoptera; family Cynocephalidae; genus Cynocephalus; species Cynocephalus volans. Next base: position 115,827,117 of record NC_084469.1, read on the forward strand.
TTTTTTTAAAACCACTGCTCTCGTACATCTGTTCACACTCCACCCCGTCAGTACAGAAATACCAAAGAGACACGGCCCAAGAAAGTTCCTTCAGAGCCCTCGGTAATTCGTGACAAGGCCTGTGAAAATGAAACACTCTGAGACAACATCACCAGTATATTAGATCTCAAGCCAGTAAGTGCTGGAAAGAATTTTTTAAATACAGAATAACATAAAACTCATGGGAGAACAGACGCAAAAGAGAGCAATACAGAAGCAACGTTCTCACAGCTGCTCAAAGAGAGATTCAGGAGATTTACGTACAGTAGCAGGTTTTTAACACTTACAATCTGGGTTTTTTGGAAGCAGATCCCACCTAGAACGTGGATTTGAGGGGGATTCCATGTCATTGGTTTTCTTTATGACTTTATTTTTCCAATGGCACTTTAGCAACCTGGGTATTTTCAGGGAACATAACTGCGTGGCTGGCAGGAGATTCCGCCACTGCATTTTCAAGGCCAATGGATGACACATTTGAAGTGGGCCACCAGGCACAATGATGGAGTGCATGCACTGCACAAGCACCTGCCTTTCAAGTAGGGCTGAAATGCAGGCCGAGTGCTGCCCTGTCTGGTGTAAAGGCCAATTTTTCTTTGCACAAAAGGCGTGGCAGTCACATGGCAAGCCCTCAGCCTGCAAGTCTGTGTTCGCCCAGAGGGGGAGCCTTTTTCCAGGTCACACAAGAGTGCCATCTGTGTTGGCTAATGGTTACTCTTTACTGGAAGAGCTCCACAGGGGAGGAAGAGAGGCTGGCCCCTCACAGCACACCTTTATGTGGAGGTCAGAGGAGGAAGAGAGGCCCAAGGTGTGGTCTGATAAGAAAAAGAAAGGAGGCACTTTTGCAAGTCCAGCTTGCAGAGACCATGCAGCTTGAGGAGCCTTCTGTTAAACATTGACAGAGGCGGCAGTTTCAGCCTAAGATTCCCTGGAAGCCACACCTGCACTCTTACAGTTGCACAGAACCACGGCAGGTGAGGTGATCTGGCATGGGGCCCGCTGCGAGGCTCCAGCTGCCGTGCGTTTAAGCCTTAGCCATCCCCTACACCTGCTCACCTGAAATTCTTCCATTGAGAGCTGGTTAGTCCTAAAATAAAGGAGAGGCTCACCCGCAGTTGCTCTAAAGGAGGTGCTATGTTGATTTAAATCACATTCAGCTGTAAGTGGCTGATGGTGGATCCTCTAAGAACAAGATGTGACAGATCAAGGGAGACGTGAGGACAGTTCTGACTCAAGAAGGAGGCAGCCGAGGAAGGAAGCAGGGCCGTGGGAGCAGAGAGGGAGGGTGAGGAGGAGAGAAGACATGAGCTCACCTGCTGCCCCGTCCCGCCAGCATGGCCCTGGCAACACGGCTCTGTAAGTCTTCACTCACCACTTCCATAAACAAGTGTCAGGCTCTGTTGTGTGCCAGTCGCTGAGGCAAAGTAGGGACATTGGTGTTGCTTTGCCTCCCACCAATTTGTCACCCCCTTTCCCCTGGGTGATGAAGCCACCAAAGATTACTCAAAGCCCATCTCTTCTGAGCAGTGAGAAGCCCCGAAAAGAGGCTAATCTCCCAGAACTCTCAAGAGAGAGGCATTCCTTCCATTTGGGAAAGTAACCCCGAATTTGGGTTCTCTTCCCACATTTATTCTCCAGACCAGGAAGTTACAGGAAGAGAACATAGGTGGGGTTTTTGCTAAGTATAGTTTAACAGGTTTAACAATAGAAGCTGGTAACATTCAGTAAGACAGGCAAGGTGACATTCCATAATGCAATTTGCAACAAAAGCTTGATTTTAGCAAACATTCTCTTCTTACAGTAATTCCCCAGTATCTTTACATATCAATCAGTAACCTGTCTGTCTTTGAGCCAGCAACCTTGCTGTGTTACAATTCTTTATCTTACAACAGAGACTATAGCCTGGGGAAAATTTCCTGTCCTTTGCATGGTCAATATTTGAAACTGCAAGGCTTTGGAAAACCAGGCCCTGTGAAGTACATTTGCTTTATTCATACTCCACACATTGGAAACGAAAACGTCCCTGTTCTCCAGGAGTTTTCCAAGTGTCTGCATCCAGCAACCTCATCCCCAAAGTGGTATAAAAACACCAGGCATTCATAGGGAGGTGTGCATCAGGCCTCAGCTGGGCGTCCAGCTGCATTATCTCCTGTCAGGCTCACATTAACCCCAGGAAGGATGCAGGGACTATTTTTACCCCCATTTCACAGAAGGAGAAAGGGAGGCTCAGAGAGAGGAAGAGACTCAGCCGAGCTCACACAGTCAGGAGGTAGCTGAGCCAGGCTTGAACCCAGGACCGTCCTCTGCAATGTTGCACTCCCATGACTCAGAGGTAGCTGCTCAAAGGAACATTTTAGCCATAAAATGTTGTCTGAATATTGGATATTAAGGGAATAAAAAGGTTCCAATCCTTCCTATACATAACCTCTTGCTTTAAATAAATCCAAACTGTCCTTGAACATCAGCTTGACTCAGGTAGCTTTTAACGACGAAGGAGTTTTCATTTAGCTTGAGCACACAACCAAAGGTCAAAGCGGGTCCACAGGAACAGGCAGTCACCAAGGTCAGATAAGGAAACATCCATTAAGCAAGTCTGAACTCACATGACCGAGCAATCACTGCCATCGAGCTGAACTCAGGCTCACGGTGAAACCACCTGCAGGATGAGCCACAGGCGTGCCTGCAGAGCCCCACAGTGCTGTCCCTCAAGGACACCACTTCAAGGTCCCAAGACAACTGACAGAGGCTCTAAGAGGCTGGCATCAAAGAAAAATTCAGGGCAGGATTAGGAAGAAGATGCCACTTAAAAGGAAGCTGGATGAGTATTTCATTTCTCCACCTGCAAATAGTAATACTAATAGAAGCAGTGATACCTATAGCAACACTAGTAATAATCACAGTGATGACAGTCACAGTAGTGACAATGGTAACCACAGGGGTAACTATTGGATGGGTAGCAATAATCATAGCAGTAGAAGTAGTAACGTGGCAGTCACAGAAAGTGGCAGGAGTAATATTAATGGTAGCAGTAATAGAAGCAGTTGTGACAGACAGCAAAAGTAGTGTTAGCGGTAGCAGCCACAGTAGTGACAGTAGCAGCACAGTAGTAGTAACCAGCACAGCTGTCATGGTGGTGATGGCCACAGCAGTAATTACAGCAGCCATGGTAGAGGTGACTGTAGAAGGGGCAGTCTTAGAAGTAATCATAGAAGGAGGGGGAGAAAATAAATATGCTGAGCTTACCACATGCCAGGGGCTGTGCAAAGTGTTTACGTGCACTAATTCATTTAATCCTCATAACATTGTGTGATAAATACTGGTCTAGTCCCCGTTATACAGATAAAGACACTGAGGCACAGGCATATTAAGGAACTAACCCAAGGAGACCCAACAAGCATCAAAGCTAGGATTGGAACCATGGAGGCATATGGTCTTGACGGAGTGACCACCCCTAAATTAGAGGAACACAGAACTTCTCAAGACATCTCTTTTTCTCAGTGCTGAAAGGCATGTGGGGGCATCGTGACCTCCACCTGGCCACCTACCCTGTGCCGGGTGACTTCTTAGACCCAGGAACACTGTGGTGAACCAAAGCAGAGCCCAGAGCTCAGGAGCTGTGCATGGTGGCAGGGAGGTCAGGTCACAGCGGGAACCCTTCCTGAGAGTGCCAGGCGCTGGAAAAAGAGAGGCAGGTAAGGGGTATGGACAGCAACCAGGGTGGGGAGGGGTGGCTATTCACCTAAAGATGGGTGAGGGCCCCCCAAGGAGGTGGCATCTGAGCAGAGATCTGACTGGCACAAAGGCGTTGTCACAGAGGAGGGAAGAGCATTCCAGTAGGGAACAGCACATGCCTGAACCCCGGGGCAGCAATGAGCCTGGCCTGCAGCAGCAGAAAGGTGGTGGGGGGGTGAAAAGACGAAGCCCCTTTCCACAGCCCCAGAGAAGAAAACTTTTCCATTGGAAACATTTCTGAAAAAATTACAAGAGATAAAAACACCCATAATCTCACCACTTTTGCAATTACGTAAAGAAGTGAAAACTCCCCCTTCTGTTTTTTGGCCCAGCCAAATTTGGGAAATTAACTGGCAGAGCAAGCAGGCCTATCGAGATGTATGATCAAATGTATTCGTGTCTGCATAAAACGCCCAGTGTCTTCAGCGCTCTCTTAAATGTGTGTGACTGTCCTTTCCTCAGCAGCTCGCAGCTCACTGGGCTCTGTCAACACAGCAGACTGCTATGGCCTTAGAATATTTACCACTAAGAAATTTAAAATTGTACATAAACTAGGATTAATAGGCTCTGAGCAAAAATTGGCAGTCCTTTCTCCTGACCTCCGGGCACGGGCTTGAACACCTGGCCCTCAGGTCAGGCATGTGGGGCTGGAGGCTTTCTGTCCTCATTTTGGTTTTCGTGGCTACTTTCTGGATGGTTGGAACTTTGTGACACCTGACTTCCAGAGTCACAGAGTGTTGGGAAAGTCGCAGATGAGCCCAATAAGAAGACAAATGCCATTCCCAGAGCCAGGAGGAGCCCAAGTGACCCAGAGCAAATCACAGAAACTTACAAGGCGAAAGACCCCTAACCCCTCTCACGAGAAAGACTCATGATGACACAGCTCCCCAGATGCACGGGAAAGAGCCCCGAGTGACAGTCGGGGGAGGCAAGAATGGGGTCATATTACCATGAAGAGGAAAGCCAGTTCTGAGGGCGACCTAGAACATGCCATGGTACCAGACTCCAACTACAAAGGCAAGTAAGAAAACAAAAATAATGAAGTGATCCAGCCAGCGAAAGCAGCCTGTGGGCAGCAGAGACTTTCAGGTTTTAGGTAATTTCTTAAAAGAGCAGAACTAATTGTGGGCCTTCCCCTCTTCTAGAGGGGCAAGTCTCTCTTCTCACACTCTCATGTTTCCTTCCTGCTCTGGCCTTGTTTTCCCTCTGTCTCTCTCGATCTCTCCCTGTCTCTCTCGGTCTCTCCCTGTCTCTCTGTCCGCACCTCTCCCCCCACGACCTTAATCATTATACTACAGTGAAAACCAAATGCTCTTCCTGGTGTCTCTTCTCTTGCCAAACTCCTTTAAATCTCAGTCATTCATTCTGAAAAAGTGTCTCGATGCTTTATTCTGATTCTATATTACATTAATTTTGAAACACAAACCCCCCATTACTGTTGATTATGGAAGAGGAACTCAGACATCATTTGAGAGAGAAAACTGCTGCTACTGAATCTCAAGTTCAGAGCACCAGTGCCATGCTGCAGGGTGGGTGAGCAGCTGTGGTCAGTCTCAGGTCCTAATCAGGACCTCTGGGGGCCGCCTACCCATCTCCCCAGTGACTACTCGCCACACTTAGGATTTTGCTTTTCATCTTTCGTGCCTTATGGGACCAGCCAACCTCAGGAGCCATTTGTCTTTTTTTTTTTTAAAGCCCACTCAAAGCTTCCAACATAATCTTTCAAGTTGTAATAAAACAATTTTGCGCCCTTGCTACTCAAAGTGTGATGTGCAGCCAGCACTGTCGGGTCCCCTAGGGGCCGGTTAGAAGTGCACGATCTCAGGCTGCACCCCAGACCTGCTGTGTCAGAGCCTGACATCACCCAGCCCCAGAGCCGAGTGCAGTCACAGCTTGATGCTGCCACTCCTTTAACCACTTGTGCAGAAAGAGCTTTTGGAACCCTTGAAACTCTCAACGCACCTGCCTATTTCCTGGGGAAGAAACCGAATATAAGACATTGCACCTGCCCTGAGGGGCCCCCCTCACCCAGGGGAGGGCAGAGTGTCCCACCCTGAAACCACTAACTGGTGGCCCCAGCCAGTCTCTGCTGAATGCCACATGCCAGCAGTGCTGAGGTAACAGCAAAGGACAGCCAGGTGCCGATGGCATTGGGCAAGGACCATGCCTAGCAGCAAGCACCTGACGTCCTAGTACTGCATTCTCAGGCTCCCCTGATCTTTCATGACCTGGAGGCATGGCCATCTCTGGTTTCAGCAGGAGAGAGAACAGATGCACTGTGTGAAGCAACATGACCTCTTGCAGGAAGCCTTTGAGAGTCCAGCCCCCTGACAGTCCATCGGGTTCCCCACTCCTGCAGCACTCCCCCCTAGAGCAGTGATTTTCAACCTAATTCCACTTTGGAAACCTGAGATTGTTATAAATGCAAATGCTCTGGACCTCCCCTAGTCAATAGAGTCAGGGTCTCTGGGGTGGGTTCCAGGCATTTTGTTTTTAGTCACTCCCAGGTGGGTATACAGAGCAGCTAGGGCTGACAGCCTCTGCAACACGTTGCACACACCACCTTCTCCAGGTTGCATCTGCTCTGTCCTCTGCAGAGAAGACTCATCTCACCCCACCCTACCCCAGCCCTTCCCAGTCCCTCCCATCCAGGTCGGATACCCCCGCTGAGGCCCCGCAGTGGCCAACTCAATCTGCCTCACTGCTAGTCTGTGAGCTCCCAGAGGTCAGGAGTTGTGCCTCACATGCAGCTGTCCCCAAGTGCCCAGCACGCAGCAAGGACTCATTAAATATGCACACAATTGAATTAAATGGCCACGTGGAGTTATGAGCCCCTGGAACCAGTCCCTGCTTCCCCACAGCCTTGCCCAGCCCTGTTATGCCCAGTCTGGTCCTGGGATCCTCCCTCTTGTCTGCCCACAGCTAGTGCCATTTGACATGCTCTGCAGGGTCACCTGCGGCCTCTCCCAGGGCAGGTGCTCCACCCCAGGCTTCTGGAGTCTCAGCATTAGTGCCTGGGCTACTCTTCAGGTGGACCCTGGGCCCCAGCTGTGACCTTGGTTTCCTGAGTTTCCTTCTATCTTGTTCCTGAGCCTGTTCTCCCACCTCAGGCTCCAGTTAATGGTGACTTGAGTTTCTTGCTTGGTTGTTATAGCTATCCCCTTGTCTGGGCCCTGCTTTCTTCTTAACGATTCCAAGGCCTCCCCACTCACATACAAGTTCACCTGTACCCTGACATTCTGGAACCCTGCCTCCTGTAATCAGAGCTTCCCATGCTGACCAGCTCCCGGCGCAGACATTCAAGCTTCCCCTGTTCCAAAATTCCTTTTAGCTTTGCTTGCTCTTGACTGCCCCCCTTGACTGTCTGGGCTTTGGCCTATGGTGACCTTCCCTGCAGAGACTCTGGCCTCCGGGCCTGGATTTCCCCCACCCCCACCAGTGCAGCTGTGTCTGCGCTCCCCCCCGAAACCCCTCAAACTACATCCATGCTTGAGCTCCACAAGTGTTTATTGATGGATATAAAGATGGATGGACAGATGGATGGAGAGAGGATTGAAGGAGGAGTCGGGGTGGATAGAAAAATGAATCGATAGATGGAAAAATGAATGATTGGACAAATGAAGTGGTGGATAGATAGATAACTAGATAGTTAGATGGATGGATGGACAGATAGATACACAGACACATAGGTAGATACATAGACAGAGTCAATCAGTTGAACCACCCCAATCCTAAAAGTCCAATACACCTGCAGCAGAGATTACTGGATCAAACCACACTGGCATCTAGAAAGTTTTCCGTGCCTGGAACCACGGTATACAGAGAAGAATAAAAGATAGCTCTGCCCACATGGCACTTACAGTCTAGGGTACTTGGGTCCCAATCTGCTATGGGAACTAAGTGGACAGGCCACAGCCAAACTGACCAAACCCTCACTCATATCCATGTTTCCCTTGAAGGTCAAGTTCACTGCTAGGATGGTTCATTGTTTAACCTGGGAGCTGCTGAATCTATGGTGATGGGCTCATTGTTCAATGCACATAACTGAGATGCATCAACCGATAGAAAAGGCATCTAGACCCAACAATGTGCAACACTTTCACACAGTGTTCTAACGCCAGAGTGCCTGTCTCTGCACTAGACCAAGAGCTCCTTGGAGCAGAAATGGCTTTCTTCTCTATTTACTGTTACTAGCAGAAATTTCACTGAAACTACTCTGAATCTCAATAGAATTAACAAATATCTATTAATAATAAAATGGCAGACACAGAAATGCTCACCAAATATTCCATTTGCTCCTTGATGCTTCCCAGGCCCCAAGATATTAGATGGAGCATGTGGCCAACGAAATGGGAAAGGAAGGGATGTGGGTCACTTTCAGGAGGAGGCAATGAGCTCATGGGGGACTCTCCAGCCTCCTTCCTCCCTGTAACTTCAGCTGAGGAGCCTGCGTGTTCCAGGTGGTGGAAGAGAACCACGCCATCCCGCCCTCACCAGCCCGTTCTTGCAACATGTAGATTGCACAATAAATGAAGTCTTGTTGTGTTAAGCCTCTGAGATGTGTTACTGCGGCATAACGCAGCCTACCCAGCTCACACAAATAACAACAGTGACAGTCACGTATCTTGACTCCGTTCTGAGTGCTTAACACAGGTTGTTCTACTTTGCCAAGCAAATGAATCTGTTGATCAAGCACCTTCTATTTATTTTGAATGGGTTAACTCTGTCTCTGTGCAAGAACAAAATTGTAAAGTATTTAAAGTATGTCTCTGCTAGTCTTCTGCCCACCCCTAGGGGCCCCACCTTCCTACCCCACACCCACTAGCAGGAACCTAACCTACATCTCTTCCCTGTTCTCAAGTAACCTAAGCGAATCCCCTCGAAGTGTTTGCATATCAAAGGGGCTTACTTAAAGAGCGGTTTGTCTCCATTCCTACGCCCCAGAAAACGAGAAGGTGACCTTGCCCAGCTCCCGCTCCTTCACGGCTGGCAACGCATAGGTCTCGTTTTCCAGCCATGAGACATGACACAAGGCCTAGAGCCTGAGCTCCAGCGTCAGCTGACCCTGCTACCCCTCACTGGAATGGCTAACCTCTTGGGCCTTGGTTTCTTTTACTGTAAAATGGGGATAATGTTCATTGTACCTACCAGCTTTTGTTTCCTGTGGCTGCTGTAATAACTTACCACAAACTTGGTGGCTTATAATAACAGAAATTTATTCTCTCAAAGTTCTGAAAGCCAGAAGTCTGAAATCAATTTTTCTGGGCCCGAATGAAGGTGTCAGTGGGCCATCCTTCCTCTGGAGGCTCCGGGGAGACCCCACTTCTTGGCTCCCCCGGCTCCTGGTGCCGGCTGCCTTGGCTCGGCTCAGGGCTGATCTCTCTAGTCTCTGCCTCTGCCACCACATCACCCTCACCCGCTCTCTGTCCCTCTGCCTCCCTCTTATTAAAACACTTGAGATTGCATTTAGGGCCCACCAAGATAATCTCCCCATGTCAAAATCCTTAATTTAACCATAGTGCCAAGATTTTTCTTGGCCATATGAAGTAGCATTCACACGTTGCAAGGATTAGGACGTGGGTGTCTCTGAGGGGTTTCTTCAGTCTGCCACATTACCCTACAGGGGTAGATTAAAGCATGCTCAGCACCTAGCAAGTGCTCTGTAAATGTGAGCTGTCTTAATGACAACGGTTATTTAACATTGTACTGGACGCCCTTGTGAGAGGGCGAGAAGAACTTGCTGCTGCTGCTAGTCTATGAGCCTAGAAAGTGGGCTCATCCCTCTGTCACACATTCATCTGGCAAACAGACGCATCTGCTGCTGTTTGTCCGACTGAGGCTGTTCACTTTTTTGTAGCCACAAACCCTGTGGCCACTTCCCTGAAAAGGATCCACTCAACGCAACTTACTGAGAAACCTAATTTGGAGAAACTATTGCTTCAGTGACGGCCTACAGACAGAGCAGAGGGCAGCCAGTCACCATGGTTTTATTCAAAGTCAAGAGTCCCTGAACCAGCCAGTGCTAAGAGGGAGGGAGGGAACCCACTCCCAAGCGAGCTGCTGGACGCCCAGAGATAAGTTATCTCATGCCGAGACCCAGAGGCTTCCCAGGACAAGGCACTCAAGCCGCAGATTAAAATGCCGTCTGGTTTCTGCCCTATGTATGACCTAAAAAAAAAAAAAAAAAAAAAAAAATCACTTTGAGAGATGTGAGTGGGAATAGAGAAGAGGATAAGGAAGTCTCCTGGACTGGGAAAATCGCTTGGGTTTTTCAATGTATTTTTGGTCATTTTAGAGCAACCTTATTAACCCTTCAGAGGCTGGAAGAAATTAACTTAGTTGTAAGATTCAGCTGAATCCCGATGATGGACACATCACTGGGGAATTTTAATAGGGACTGGATATTAAAGAGTACATTAAATGTCTTTGGTGTGATAATAGCATAGGGATTATGAAGGAGAAAGTCTTTATTCTTAGCAGATACTGCTAACACATTTGCATGTGGTCTATCACGTCCCTGCAGCCTACCTTCAAATGGTCAACAAACACAGTGATGCAGATGTAAAAAGCAAACACAGCAAAAGGGTGACAGCTGTCAAATGTGGGTAGTGGGTAAATATGGTGTCCCTCACTCTTGTTTGAAAAGTTTTCATAGTAAAAAGTTGTGAGAGTGAGGAGAGAGAAAAGATGGTTAATGGAACCAACGAGTTCTCCTAATTATTTTCCCAAGACTCAACCTGATGGCATAGGGGGAGCCATCTGAGATTGAGAGGAAAGCCTCAGAGACCAGAGGCTTATGGGAGTAAAGATATAAAACCTGAGGCTCCAGGCATGAGGCCAAAGAGGGAGAATGGGAGCAGGGAGAAAGCCGTGGTTGAGGTGCTTTCTCAGCACCAGGGTGTTAACAGAACCAGAACCAAGTCACCCGTGGAGCAATGGGGAACTGGGCCTGTGTTGGCAATCACTGTGTCAGCCGAGGGATATTGGTCAGACAGTAGCAGGGGCATGGAGCAGGGGTGGGCTCCTGAAACTTAGAGTCTCCAATGCAGCTGTGTTCTGTGTTTGAGGAGGCTACTCTGCACATTTTAATACAGATGAATTAGGAGAGCTGGACGTCCAGAGGAAAGAGTTCTCCAAGAGCATCGTGGTCTTCCAGGCCATGATGGAGACTGAGCTTGGCCCTCAGCTTCCAGTCCATGCCCTATAATTAGTCTAAGCTAGTCATATAATCCCACCCCTCAAGAGTGATTGGTCCAGGAATGGGCATGTGACCCAGTTCTGGCTGATGAAATGTAAGATGAAGCTGACCAGGGGGCTCCACTTCTAGGAGGATGCCGTGGAAGAGGTGGTCTCTCTTCCTCTGGATTCTGTCACCTGAAAGTAACACTTGGCACCACTGCCACCATCTTGTGACCAGCCCAAGGACAAAGCCAATGTCAAGGTTGGCAGAGCAGAGAGACAGAAAGAACCTGAGTCTTTGAGGACACTGGCCAACCCTGAAACCTGCTATACATTCCTGTTGTGTGACATAGCAAATGTCCTTACTCTGTAAGTCTGCTTGATTTGCCTGGCTTAGGAAAGGAGGCCCTTCCTCCAGGGTGACATCCAGCTCGGGGAGCAAAATGCAGCTGGCTTTCAACGCAACTTGCCCACACACCAGGAGCCCCACCTAGCAAGACTCCCACGCAGCAGTATCACAGAGGCCATCTGGTGAAACCCATGGGTCCCACCTGCCGGGCTGGTGCATTTGCAGAGATGGAAAGCTCACTCCCTCCATTTCTGGATGATTTCTGGGTGTTCTGGTCTTTGAGAAGTTCCGGGTGGTTCCAAGGGATAGGTGTAGCCCCCACCTCCAACTCAATCAGCCCTTCCCACATACTTACGGAAAATCCACATTTCCTTGCTTCTTATTTAAAGTGCTATTTAAACACAATATCAAGCCCCACCCCCTTCCCTTCCATCCAGAGTGACCCCTGAGCACCCCTTGACAGAATTCCTGGAGATGTGGCATCAGCGTAAGCCCCTCTGACCATGTTCCTCTGTCCATCTGTCTCCAACGCAAAGGCACTGGGAGGAAGATCAAGGCTCTCACAGACCCACCTGCTCTTAGCTCAGCTGAGGATGTGAAAGTGGGTGGATACAAGTTTCCCACGAAACATCCTCAGGAGCCAGATGTTTCCAAAGTGGATCCAAACCTTTGCCCTGTTGGCCTCCCACAGGATGGTTGGGTTCAACAACTTGGGAAGTGAGGGGGTGTTGGTGGAGCCCAGGGGATGTGGGGCAAGAGGGTGTTCAAGGGCCAGGAGAGTATTTTGGTCTTTGGCCTAGGGCTCCATGTAAGAGGTAGCCAGGCACTCGACTTCTGTTTCTCATCTGAAAGGGAGACAGCGTCAGCTTCCTTTTCTGATCTGACCTGTGCTGTACTGCACTGCCAGAGCACGCTGGGCCTTGGAGGGCCCCTCTGAAACTTCCGGAAGACCCAACCATGGACTGGTCAGCAGCAGCAGCCAGGAACACCCAGCTACCTTGGTGAGCACACTCACTGGTCACATTATCCAGCCACAAACTTCAGGACACCCCAAAGGGGCAGCTCAGTGTAGTGATCAAAGATTGGAATTGGGAGTCAGTTGGATCCAGATTCAAGTATCAGCTCTGCCTGTTCCCAGCTATGTGACCTTTGGCAAGTGACTTCACCTCTCTGGTCCTGTTTTCCTGTGTACAGTAGAGGGATGATAACAGGAGGTCCCTCCCAGGGCTTTGGGCAGGACTGAAAAAGACAATGTATGCACAGCACGTGGCACACTCCCCAGCATGTAGCAAGCACCAGTAAATGGGTCTAGTGATTGGTAAGAATATACAGCACTTTACAGTTTGCAAAGCACTTTTGTGGCTATCTCATCACCTTAAAGAGCTGTTGCTCTGGTTGGAAGAGTAAGCCCATTCTGAAGCAGGACTTCAGATGATATCCTCTTGCTGCCCCTAAGGTCACTGACTCCACAGCACAGCTCCTTGAAAAGGTTGGGAGATGGCCCCAGGTTAGTTTCAATGTTGACACTCACTCACTGGATGACTTTGGGCAACATGACTTCCCCTTTCTGTTCCTGGTTTCCTCATCTGAAAGGTTAAGGGATGCACCATCTCCAGGGTCCCTTTTCCTTTGGCATGCTGAGACCTTCTGCTAAAATGAATGATGTTTTTAATACTTCCCGTGTGCCCCTCTGTGCCAGACATAGGCTAGGCACTTTCAATACATCATTTCTAATCCTCACAGCAACCAAAAAAAGTAAGCCATTTTATCCCCATTGTACAGATGGGGAAACTGAGGCTCAGAGAGGGGATCCCCACAAGGCCACACAGTGAGGAGTGGTAGTAATGGAATTTGAACTCATGCTGGCCAGATTCCAACCTCAACCTTTCACCCTGATGTTGCTTTCGGTTCAATCCCTCCAGGGCCACCTAAGCATCTTTGTAAGAGACCAAACATTACTCTTGGTCAACAACTTGAAATTGTGTGATGTTGGTAATATAAGGAAGATCAGACCATATAAATCCATCATCACTGCTGGGAAAGCAACAGTGACAAGGAGGTCACAACAGCCCCTGTGACTTGCTCCATGAGCGTCCACGGCGCACCTGGTCTGGGCAGGTGCCTGCGCGAGGTGTGCCATCAGGAAAAGAAATGAGGCGCACCTGGCCCTGAGCAGCTGCTGCCCAGTGAGGAGTCCCCAGACGACTGTAGCACACATGGCAAGGGCCGGGCAAGGCACACAGAACAGTCCAGAACACTCCACTCAGGTCCTGCTTTGCACTGCGGCCTCCTTTAATACCTTCCTCCTGAAGCCATGAGCACATGGAGCCACACTCCCAGGGACTGTCCTGGCTGTCCCTGCTCACGTCTGCATCCCCAGGGCCTAAAATAGCACCTGGCATAGAGCAGGTGCTCGGTCCGCACGTTCTCCATCCACTCACAAGAGAGTGAGTGACTGGCTGAGGGAACTAACAAACAGGTGTAGTCACTTGAATATAAGCTTGCTTACTGTCACGATCTTTGTGGCTGTGGGGCCCATAGTGTCATTTTATTTATAACAATATTTCTTGTCACATGACAGATAAGTTTTTTAGTAACTACTTGGAATTTAGGACTCAGCAGGTGAACAATGAGCTCACTTGTCTGCAGGCCAGCAGCCAGATCCTAATTCTGTCTTTATTACTAACTCCCCGAGAGACTTAGAACCCATTTTTCCAACTCTCTGGCCTCTCCACCTCCAAACTTTTCACATTCTACAGAGAAATCTGATTCACTCCCCAGATGTCAACAAGGCCCTGCTGTGCTGGATCAGCCTGCCCTGCCTGCGAGAGTCGACTGTGCCTGTCTCTCCCAACTCCACCATCAGCAACATCACATCACGTTGGTGGCTCGAGATCAGCCGTTGGGGAAGCATTTACACCATGGAAATTGGCAAACACTTTTTTTTCGTCTGGAGAGCCAGTTGTTAAATTCCTACCAGCATACAACTTGAAAAGGTCCAAATTTCTCTGAAGTATCTGGTCTTATCTTTAAAATCCTGTGTATTTTGCAATTACTTCACAAAACATTATTTTTGGTTTTAATCAAACACTTTTAATGACCAGTTATATTACTTTATCCCCACCCCCCATCTTTTATTAAAGTGGATGCTCTGAGAAGGCTGCTGTGTTTCTCCTGAATACATCCGACTGCAACTGGATTTTCCAGCTTAAAACAGCACTTTAGGGTGGGATGAACAGGCAGAGTGGAGAGGCTGTGTAGGGCGGTGACACAACTCTGCAGGTTACTGTGATGGTGGATGCATGTCACTAAGCACTATCCAAAGCCATGGAATGTAGGACACCAAGAATAAACCCTCATGTAAACTGTGGACTTTGGGTGGATGACAACAACATGTCCGTGTAGCCTCATCGATTGTAGCAAATGTGCACTCAGTCAGGATGCTGACAGTGGAGGAGGCTGTGCCTGTGTTGGGGTCGGGGGGGGTACTTTCTGCTCAATCTTGCTGTGAACCTAAAACTGCTCTAAAAAATAAAGTCTATTTTTTAAATGAAAAACAAAACAAGACAGAGCATGGCACGATGTCCAGGTGTCCTTCCAGATCTAAGACTCTGTAGGGTTTTGTCTCCTTTCTGTAATTAGCACCAGCGAAAGCAGGATTTCCTAGTACCGGTTCCTGCTCGTGTGGGGAGAAACTGCGGCTTACACAGACGCCGGCACCTGCACAGTCAGAGTCCTCACCGTGTGGTTAGAGTTTGGGGAAGAGGAGGCTGAGGGAGGCTGGATTCTTCTCGTGAGTGGTTTCTCCAAGTGTCACTAGCCACGTGCACCAGGACCACCTGTTGGGTTTAGTAAGAAGCAAATCCCAGGCCCTGTCTGAGGCCAACAGAGTTGGAGCCACTGGGGACAGGGCCCAGATCTTCGCCTGTGGGGAGCAGTTCCCCAGCCCCAGCTGGCCAGCGCTGGGCAGGGCTGTCACAAGATCACTGGGAGAATTCGGTGACATTCAGTGTCGTCCACCTCAATGATGGCTAAAAGTGCCAGCTCCTAAGGAGATAGTCTTGGGGGTCAAATTCCAGTCCACCCCTTCCTGTGGGATGATGGGCAAGACCCTCCACCTCTTCAAGCCTTGGTTTCCCCCCCAGCTGTAATATGGGGCTGCTGACAACCATTAACCCCACGGGGCTGCTGCAAGAAATTCCCCTGGGCAGCCAGCATACCATGAGCCCTGAGGACATGGGAGCCTCTCCTGGGAACACGCCAGCACACCCTGTACCGTGCAGCCCTCACACCCTTTGTGTGACTTCTCAACCTGAGACACTGGTGGGGGCAGGCATTTGTATCCTGGTTGACAAAGGTGGAAACTGAGGCCTGGAGTCTTTAAGAGCTTGGGCCAATTGCTGGCAGGGATAAAGTCGAATTCCCTTTGCCTGGTCATTGCCATCACCCTGAACAAAGGATTCTCTACTGAGCACCACCTGCGATCCCCCTGGACATGGTGAGGCAGCCCTATACCTCTGCCACAGAGCCCAGGCCGACAGCACCAGGGGGAAAGCAGGGACCCAGACCCCGTGGACTCTTTCATTCCAACCACATAAACTAAATTGCAGTGAGAGGCACCTCCACAGCCCTTTGGAATGGAACTTTCCAAACTGGTCAGATAGTCATCTGTCTAAGACAGTTTATTAATATTTCTAATCACTGACTGCTCGTGCTGAGTGGCTTCCAGTGCACCAGACATTGAGCTAAGGCCTTTCCATTTATTTTTATTATCAACAGCCAGAGGAGATAGAAACCATTATCATCCCCGCTATAGAGATGAGGACACCCACCCCAGGGTGTTTAAGCCATATGTCCAAAGCCATGAGATCATAAGCAGCTGAGCCAGGACCAGAAGCCAGGTCAAAACCTTAACCATTACCCTACAGGTGGTTTGCCTCCTGGGTACTGGGGTCTGAGCGAACAAATAAACCCCAAGCAACTGTTTCACAAGAGAAACTGCAAGAGAACCAGCCTCCACCAAGATTGAGTGCCCACTGTGCGCTGAGTGTCTCACACAGGTTACTTTACTTCACCAAGATTGTCGTCAGCCACAGGGATTAAGACTGCCGTGTATCTCACTCTGCTCTGCTCCCCAGTGAGCTCTGCACAAACCCTTTTCTTGCCTGGAAAGTCTACCCAGGAGGACACTGAGAAAGAGAGGGTGAGTGACATGCTCAAGGCCACAGGGTGAGCTGGAGTCGGAGTCCAGCTTGGAACCCAGCCTTGCGCTCTCCTCTGCCCTTTGCCTGGGTCACACTGGCCAGCAGGATCCATCCATCCAGAGCCCTGCTGCAGAAGCAAAGCCAAGGAGGACAGAAGTTTTGTTCGAAGAGAACCTGTTCTTAACCCTTGACTTGGTGTTGTCAGCACCACACTCAGCCAGTGAGCGAACCGGCCATCCATATATGGGATCCGAACCCGGGGCCTTGGTGTTATCAGCACCGCACTCTCCCGAGTGAGCCACGGGCCGGCCCGAGAACCTGTTCTTAAACACGTGTGCAGCATGAGCTGATTCAACTTCCTTACTTTTCGAAATTACCATATCTTACCCTACAAGTCAGTAGAATATCTGTGCAGCCTTAATTTGTTGCAAAGAAAAAATCTTCCTCCAAAAGCAAAAGATTGTGTCCAGTTGGTCATCTGTGTCAGATTCAGATCAAGAACTCTGAGCCAAGAGATCCAAGTTTGCATTTGGGATGAGTTTGGTTCAGGCCACCCTGAGGGCAGGTCACACCTGGCCACACACACTTTGGCCTCTAAAGTGGCCATCCCTGCCACAGTGACTGAGTGGACCCTGATGACATTTTGCTTTAGCTGTGTCTGTGGTTGTAGCCTGAAATCTCCAGGACTCAAAGTCGTCAAACAATGCCAAAAAATGTGCTGTCCTGAAGGCAGAGACCTGTTCTTTCATCTGGGATCTAGCCCAGCACCTGCCACCCAGAGAGCATTCACAATGGCGTTTTTGGAGGCATGAATGAGTCAGGACTTGTCTCCAAGAAAAATCCCTACCAGAAACTGCCCCCGGATCCCTTTGTAGGAGCCAGTAACTGACGAGCACCAGGACATGACCACACCTTCTGTAAACAATTAGTGATCCATGTCGAGACCTAAAAATGTTCACTCAAGAAGTACTCACAGAGTCCCTCCTGTGTGCCAGGCACAGGCAGTATCTGGAGATGCACCAGCACATGGGACCTATCCCTGCCCTCAGGGTACCTACCACCTAGTAGGAAGCCACCAACTGCATCATGTCAGGGGGTGACAAGTGCCCCCAAGAACAAAGTGGGACAACAGAAGAAAAAGTGAGGGCAGGCCTCACTAAGCAGGTGACATTTGAGCAGATCCCTGGACAAAGTAGAGGCAGAGGCAGCAGTGCAAAGACCCTGAGGTATGACCACACGCACCATGTTTGCAGATAGCAAGGAGCCCATGTGGCTGCCATGGATTGGGGACGCAAGGGATAGGGGATGAGTTGAAGTGAGCAGGGACCGGGTCATATTGGCCACCCAGTAATGCCCCTTGCCAGCATTATCCTAAGAGAGTAATCAAACAGAAGCAAATAGACATTTACAAACAGCCTAAGTGGCCACCCACACAGAGATGCTTTGATAGATGGTGGTGTAGGTGCTCCAAGCTCTCTGAATGACAGTGAAGAAGACGGTGTAGCAATGAGGGGAACGGGCATGATATAATAAGTTAAAAAAATCACAGCTCAAAATACAGTCTGGTGCCAGAGTGAGGACCGGTGGCTGTTGGGTTGGGGTGGCAGGAACATAAGACACAGTTCATTTTTCCTGCTTCAAATTTTATATAATGCGGTTGCTGTATTATTTTTATAATTTCAAAAAAATTAAGGAGGAAAATGTGTTCAAACCGAACCAATGCTGAGTGAGGGAGGCGACAAGAAAGATCGGTTTCCCTTCCTCCTGATACCAACCTCCCCCCACGCCCCAGCTTTTTGGGTTTTCTCACCGCTGCCTCCTGGAACCCAGCCAACCCCAGGGGATGCTACGCCCTGGGCCGCGTGGACCCTCAGGACTGGGAGACTCTTACTCCTGAGTGGCCTTGCCCAAAGCATAGTGAGAACAGGTGGCGGGGGAGGTGGGCACATATTCTTGAAGGACACCTGAAAAGGGCCTCTCCCCAAAATACATCCCTGGCCTCTGCCTGAAATGCCACCATTCAAGATCCATTTGAGTCACCAGGGGTTCCCTTCTAACTCCTGCTGGGACAACACATCTCCCACTCATGCCCCGTATTCGATCCGTCAGGCATGTGGGTTCTCGCTCCTGCCTGAGGTTAGTGTCCCCTGCCCCACCCGGGAGGAGCTTAGTGGGCTCCCAGCTACTCTCCACACAGCCCCAGGCTCCGTACCACAGCTAGCAGATGAAGCAGAGCCTGCAAACCCCTTCCCCAGCTGCCCACTGCCCCTCAGTGTGGAACACAAGACCCCGAAGGGGTCCCCAGGCAGCCTCACATCCGGCCCCTGCCTCCTCTCTGCCTCCCCTCCCTCTGTCCCCAAACCACCCCCTTCCCCAGTGCCAGCCAGACCAAGCTGGCTGGTGTTTCTTAAGGACATTGGACTCCCTCTCTCCCACCACCCCATGCCTTTGCTTATGCTGCACCCTGGGCTTGAAGCACCTGGCCTGGCCTGCTCAGCTCTGTGCTTGACTGAGCCTTTGACACTCAACTCAGACATCAACTCCTCTGAGCTGCCTTCCCTGACCTCACTGCATCCACTGAACTCTCCCACCCACTGCAGCACCCATCACAACTCGCTGGTGGGGGAGTCTCTGGACATCTCCCCACACTCCTGGGAGTCCCAGCACAGAGGCAGAGATGGTTAGTGAGCCCACGTGGGGTGAGCCAGAGAGAGGGGGCTCATGTGAGCTGCAGGACATGTGGAGCAGCCCAGAAGAAAGTAGGGTGTGTGGACAACTGGAGTCCCCCAGGCCCCCTCTGAGAAAGCCATGGATTCATGGGTTGGAGGGTGGTCACCAACCCAGACCTGGTGAGGAGAAGCCCCTCCAGCAGCCAGCATCACTGGAAGCCAGGGGGAGCCCCCAAAGACACCAGGAGGGGACAGGCTGGTCCCTCTCAACCCTAGCTACTGAAAGTCCCTTTGCCTTCCATGTCAGGGTGTGACATGCACCAGCAGGGAAGGCATCTGGTGTTTGCTAAGTGAGGCCCTGAAGTGGCAGCATCTGAGCCTGGACTGGCTCCCTCCATGGGGCCTGTGCCAGGAGCCACACCCAGCATCTACAGAGGCTGGGTGCTTCCTTATCTGCCTCCAAGCACAGGTTTCTATGTGATGGGAATCACGGCTGTTTCTTTTTCCAAAATGGAAACACTATATAAATTGTGTCTTCCTGATAATTAAAATATATATAAATATTCATTGCAAAAATAAATTCAGCACACATGGAAAAAATGCAAAGATGGACTCCAAACTGGACTCATTCCTACAGCAGCTGCTGGAATCCTCAGGGGGAGCCTGGCTTCAGCGGGGCATCGGTGAGAGAGAAGAAAGGGGAGCTGCAAGGGAGCATCTTCTAAGACACGTCACCAGCCTGCCTAGCGCCCTTGACAAGCACCTTGACCACAGAGGCCCAGGTTCAAGCCCCAGTGCAAGGCTCACTCTGTCTGGCCAGGGCCACGTGGGGCCCCCTTGGGCCCTCCCCATCCTAACTACAAATGGAGGTGGGTGGGCTTTGGTATCGGCCTCCCAGCCCTGAGATTATGCCTCAATTATTATTTTCTTAATTCCTTGGACATGGAGCTGGCACCAGTACGCACCACCTTCACTGGGAACAACACCTCATTAAAGATATTGTTCTATAATTGCAGCTCACCCCTTCCAAATCGTACATCCCACCCAAAATGCTGGTGAATATTGACCCTGTAAGCCTTCACTCCCCACCCCCACCCCCAAACAGACCTACAAATGGAAAACCAGCCATCAAAGAGGGATTCTAATTAGTTAGTCTCCAAAATTAAAAATAAAAGGCATCAAGAGCCATTCCAGTTGGTTCCGGAGTCTTAACGGTTTATTATTTTTACCTCCCTCTCCGTTCCCAGCTGGTCTTGGCTCCACACGCAACAGATCCAATTAAATGAACAGAAACTGGCTTAGAAGGGTGTGGTGAGGTGTTTGGTTGAAGCCCATCTGCAAAGCGAGGGGGCTGGGAATCGGCAGGGACTGAGCACCCCCACCCCCGCCTCCTGTGTGGTTTCTGCATCTGCACGGCCCCGCGGGACTGGGATGAGCCCCAGAGTCATGGAGAATGAAAATGTGGAAGTAGATGGCATGAGTCAGGCTGCAGAGGATGAAAACAGAGGAGCGTCGCCCTCAGAGCCACACATGAGGGGTCTTAGGATCCCACCAGAGCCCTTGTTCACTGTGGGGTCTCAGGCAAGCCGCTTAATCATGCTGAGCCTCAGTTTCTCCATCTCTGAAGTGGAAACAATGAGCAGAAAGTACTGTGGTAGGCAGCGGTCCCCCCAAAGATGTTCACACCCTAAGCCCCAGAACCTGTCAACATCTTAGGTTACATGGCAAAGGGGAATTACGGTTGCAGGGGGAATTAAGGTTGCTAATCAGTTGATTTTAAAACAGAGAGATGATCCTGGATGATCCAGTGGGCCCACTGTAATCACAGGGTCCTTTAAGGTAGAAGCAGGAGGCAGAAGAGAGAGCCAGAGCAGTGTGATATAAGGACTCACCCGGCCATTGCTGGCTCTGAAGGTGGAGGCAGGGATCAGGAGCCAAGGAATTCAGGCAGCCTCTAGAAGCCGGAAAAGACAAGAAAGTGAATTCCTCTCAGAGCCTTCGGATGGAACACAGCACTACCAAAATCTTGATTTTAGCCCTGGGAGACCCATGTCGGACTTCTGCCCTCCAGAGCCGTGAGATAAATTTGTGTCTTTTTAAGACCCCAAGGTTATGGTAATTTGTCACAGCAGCCATTGGAAACTAATCCACCTGCCTTGCAGGGCTGTGGGCACTGAATGAACATGTGCGTATGTGGCACTCAGCAGGCTTTGGTGCATGGGAAGCACCCAGCAAGCGTTAGCTGCTTTTATCACCTTCAAGAGAGATATGGGGTTTGGTGCTGACTGTCTCCCTGCGATGCCCATGGTCCCTAGGCTTGGAGCAGCCAGCATGGTGCACCTAAAGATGGCCCTGGGGGTGTAAGTCTGGGCCCGGGGCCCCATGGACAGATCATGAGGGTCGTCCGTTCTTGCTCACTCAACAGAGCAGTGTAGATTTAAACAAAAGGAAAGCCACGTCCTGTTTGTCTCAGCACCAAATCTAGAACAGCTGCTCTTAACCCTGGATGCTCCAGTCTACTCCTAGTCTTGGGATGGCACCCAGGCATCAGTGTTCTTTAAAGCTCCCCAGGGTCATTCCAGTGGGCATCTTGGATTGCTAACTTAATCTATCCTAGAAAGAACTCTGACCAAAGATGCAGCTGACCATTATGGTTTAGATAATAATAACAATGACAGCAGCAGCAACAACCATCACCGTTTGCCAATGGAGCACTGGCTAAACACTTCACCTGTGCTGTCCTCTAAAATCCCTGAGCAGTCATCGGGCCAGCCCTGTGGCTCACTCAGGTGAGTGCGGCACTGATAGCACTGAGGCCGCAGGTTCAGATCCTATATAGGGATGGCCAGTGCGCTCACTGACTGAGCGTGGTGCAGACCACACCGTGCCGAGGATTGCGATGCCCTTACCATTCCAAAAAGAAAAATAAATAAATAAATAGAATAGAATAAAATCCCTGAGCAAATCTGAGTCGTGAGTACTCATGTCAGCACCCCCACTTCATAGATGAGAAATTAAGTTTCAGGAATGTGGAGAAGCTCTCCCAGGGTCACTCAGTTATCAAGGGATGGAGCCTGGATTGGTAATCACAAACACCCCACTGAATGTCTCCCCTTAGCCGAGAACATGTGAATCCTCCCCAGCTCTACAGGGTGTGGCACTCTCCCAAGTCCTCTGGCAGCACCTGGCAGCAGGGACGCAGTGCAACAGAAGGAAGCTCCACTCCAGCTGAGAGAGACCTACTTTAGGTTGGAGCTAGCAGGGCAGGGTATAAAATACGTCTTCCATCACTCATTACATATCACTTCCTGGTTGAGGCTCACTTTGGAAATATAGTCACTCAAGACTGGTCACAATGAATATTTTTGCAAAACAAATTCCATACATCTTCAGAAAGATGCTTCATTTATAAAGGAAAGACAGGTGTTTAGTATGGAAGATTACGTAGTTTTGAGAGTCGATGCCCAGGCGCTCCCTGTGATTGAAGAGTCAGGCTTATCTCTCTTTGCAGTGAGGGCCAAGGCTCCCCACGGGAACCTTGGGGTGAGAGAGTGTTAGGGAGAGCCCCCTGTCGGATTTGGGCTGTGTGTGGGTGGGCTTCTCGGGGAGGGCCTAAGGAAGTGGGGTTCACTAGGCCCTGAGTGTTCAGAACAGGGGTAGCTCTCTGATTGGGTATCTCCATCAATCACATCTCTAGAGGGGGGAGACCTGTGTGAGCATAAAACTGTAATTGGTCAAGAAGCAGCTGTTCTTCATTTTAGCCAAGAGAGGGGACTC
Source organism: Cynocephalus volans (assembly GCF_027409185.1). NCBI lineage: Eukaryota > Metazoa > Chordata > Mammalia > Dermoptera > Cynocephalidae > Cynocephalus > Cynocephalus volans. The sequence continues at coordinate 115,850,063 of NC_084469.1, forward strand.
ATTGATGTTTTATGGGTAGCACAGAGACCTGTTCTTGTCTTACCCTATCATGATCTCAGAGTGACCTTGTCTGCAGCTGGTGTTCTGTGAGATGGTTTATGTCCAGCAGGAGAACAGTGCAGCTGTGTGCCGACCGTGAGCTCAGGACGGCTCTCGGTTGTCAGAGGGCACCTTCTTTCTTCCTCAAGAGTAGTAAGAGTGAGCCCTTTTAAAGCTCTTCTTCAATTCCTGCTTTTCACATTGGCCTTTTCCTCCACATCTGAAGTTACGATCTCTGGTTGTCTGTCTTAAACAAGACACTTTCCCATTCCCCACCTCAGCTGGCTCATTTGCAGAACTAAACCGTGTTTTCCAATGCATCTTCCACATAGCACCAGTTTTGTAAGTTTTGTGGGAGTACTGGAATAAAAGAGTTCCCTGGACTATTGAGTTTGGGAAGCACTGGGTTCTGTGTGGCAGGACTCATCAGAGCCTTTAACATGTTCCTGTGTGCTGTGAAATGCCCAGGAAGAACTAGGGTATTTTTAAAACTTGTTTGGCTTCAAAACTTTGGGGGTTTTTTTGGTTGAGTTGCGAAACAGGTCAGTATCCTATGGGACAAAGTTTATAAAATGCTGAAATAAAGGGAGTCTAAAACAATGGAACCCAACTGCTAGGACATGGCCTCCTGAGGGACCCAGGAAGTCCTCACAAGAGTTCATATGGCAGATACTCTTTCTCAAACATGTGTCCCTGGCCATCACTGAGAGGCTTCTCAGCCGCTGTGATGAATTGTTGACTGAAGCGTGTTAGAGATGCGGCACCGCAACTGATTGTTACGAAGCTCCCCCATCCATGGGGATGACAATGTGAAGGCCCCTACAGGCCCAGGGGGTCTGGTCTCCCCACGCACCCCTCGGCCTCAGCTGGCTTATCTCTGGTCCTCCTCCACCCTCCAGCTAGAAACTGGCCATTTTTCTGGTTCTTCATGGAGCGTGCTCTTTCCCAGCTGGAGCCAGCCCCCAGGCAGTCCCCTCTGTCCAGGCTTTCCCATCTCCCGTCTCCCATCCCTCACCTCACCATAGACGCTGGAAGCCTGCCCTCACTCCCCTCCACTGCACCCTCCAGCGGCAATTTCCCTTGTACCCTTCTAGCACCTTCCATGCTGTGACTTACTGATTTCTCTCAGCTTTTGATTATGTCCCCACCCCCCAGGTGACCAGCAGGTCCACATGTGTTTTGCTCTTTGCTGCAACCACAGCTCCTAGGACCAGGTTTGACATGCAGCAGGTTCTCAACAAACATGTGTTGAACAAATGCATGAATACAGGGCCTCGGCAGAGTATCTAAATATTTAAAAGGGTCCCTAAGACTCAAAAATGTTGGAAACCATGGGTGGAGAGGATGCATGAAAGTATTAACACTTGACAAAAAAATATTAATGACAGGTGAGGGGCAACAGCTAAGGGATGTGGGTTTTGGGGCGGAAGGTGATGAAAGTGTCCTAAAATTGACTGTGGTGATGGCTGCACGACTCTGTGCATATGTTAAAGGCCACTTCAAGTGGGTGAACTGCATGGTGTGTGAGTTCTAGCTCAATAAAGCATTACAAAAAACAGGCGAATCTGAATAAAATCTATGAGAGTGTTCTTTGTACTGTTCTTACAACATTTCTGTACATTTAAAATTATTTCACAGTAAAAAGTTTTTTAAAATGGGTGTATCAGGTCCTGTGTCTCAGGTAAGCAGGACTTTATGAACTCCTCTCACCAGCCCTCATTCGGTAAATGTTGCCACCATGAGCGCTTTGTGGGCATTTATTTGCTCAATCCTCAAAGCCCACCCTGGGAGGCAGGTGGGCTAGGTCCTGTTGATTTCCCCATTCTACAAATGAGGAAACTGAGGCCCCTTCAAGGGAACAGCTTGCCGACATTAAACAGCATGTAAGTGGAGGAAGCAGGACCCCCACCCAGCGTGTCTGACCAAGACCCTTCACTACTGAACAGCCTGACCCAAGGCCAGACACAGGCTTCAATGTCAGTTACGGATGTCGATCCAGAGACGAGGCCTGAAAAACAGAGTGGTGTCTTTTCCCAGGGGGTCTAATTCAGTCTCTTGCACATGTCCTGCCCACAGCACCTGGGCCAGCTTCTGGCCGGAGGGGCCACAGAAACCTCAGCAGCTCATGTTGCAACAGTGGGCCCTGCCACATGGCAAAGTGGGCGGCTGCTCAGGAAGATGCAGGGTCTGGCTGCCCAGCGCAGGGGGCCGAAAGAGGGATGGGGCCACCCCGGCCAAGCACATCATGGAGTCCAGACTCCCTGCTGGGGGGACCCTCCCCATCCCCCCACCGGTGAGTGAGGTGAGATCCTGAAACCAGACCTCCCCTAACTGGTTCCCCTTCCAGGGCCGACAAAATGTGGGACCTCCACCCACGACTCCTTTTTGGGAGTCGCCTGTTCCTTAGGACAGGACGTGGAGAGCTGGATTCAGGAAGTTGCCGGGCATCTTCAGTTTTCAACTTCACGTTTTCACTTTTCTTATCAGAAAGCAGCATGAGTAATCTCGGGAGCGCACACCTCGTCGCTGTGGAACTACCTTGATGTGCAGGGTCCTGAAACTTCACTCTCCTCTCATGTGAGTGTCAAGGTAGGGACCTGAGATGAAACGAAATTCAGAATGAGAAGAGCTGAAATAGAAAGCAGAAGAGTCAGGTAAAGGAGCCGGAGCATGTCACGTGGCTCCCCTAGCTGACACTGTCCCTCCTGGCCTGGGTCTCTGCTCAGGGCAGGAACATTCTACAAGCAGAATCCACTCTAAATGACCTTACCAGGGAGATAGCACCATCCCAGCAGGGAATTCAGCTCCCTGAGCCACACAGACCGGTCTCCACCAGTGGGCAGCTGTCTGACACACGAAATCACTTCTAAGGTTTAGTGTTTTCATCTGTAAAATGGGGCACCAGTAATGCCCACCCCACCAGGTTACAGAGGATTAAGTCAGCACACCAATCAATTGGTGCTTTTAATCCTAATAACTGTGATTTATTGAGCACTTATTTATTCTATCAGTCAAACAGTATTGTCCAACATTGGACACACATTCTGGGTGTTATGCTGAGGAGCTGATTGCCCTTTCCTTTATTCGATCGTTATGGCAATCCCATGAGCTTGGTCTTATTATTCCTATTTTAATGATGAGGAAACAGGTTATCAGGGCCAAGTGGCCTGCCCAGAGTGGATCTAGGTTTGTGGGTCTGCTGCTTGAACAGCTTGAAGAGGGTCCCTCTTTAAGATGAAGACACACAACTCAGCACATGTCCTGATAAATAACCAGGCTAGAAAGGAGCGCTGGAGTTGAAGCTTCACTAGCCTCCAGTTATGTCTGTCATCCAGCCGGGGTCCCCTCAAAGCTGGATGATCCCAGTGCCACGTCCTCCAGGTGAACAGCATCCAAAGAGCTCGTCACAAGCAGAGGAGGAAGCTCTGTCTTCCAGGGGCAACTAGCAAACATGTCATGTGGGACCTTGGAGGGGGAGTAGGTGTGGACCAGCGAGGGGAGAGGAGGGAGGGGGGCGAGTCTGGAGGCATGGCCTGGAGGCATGGCTTGCAAGGGAAAGGGGAGAGCAGGATCTGGAAGGGAGGCAGGAGGAGGCGGCCACAGCGGTGGACCAGAGCACCCGTGAGGCTCAGCATGCAGGAGCCATTCATTGGTGATGCAGCGGAGAGTAGAAGTTGGGCACTGGCCCCATCAGAGCCAAGTTCTAGAATGTTCTCTCTGGCTCTGGCATGAATGGTGGAGCAGAGCAAGCAACCTGGAGACCTGCTGGGAGGCTGTCATGACTTCATTTTAATTGATTTAAATTTGGATAGCCACCTGAAGCTAGTGGCAGCTAGCAGCTCTGTGTCATGAGAGGGTGTAAGTTGGGGAGCTGGGATGTGGTCAGATTGTGTAGCTAAAGGTGGCTCTGTCTGCTGTGTAGAGAGACTGGAATGTTTGTAGGGAAAACAGCTGCCCCACTATGGCAATAGTCCAGGCAAGAGACGGCGGTGGCCTGAGAGAGCAAGGCAGCCAGGTGACCCTTAGGTGTCTAGTATCTGCAGCTCTCCATACCACAGACAGAGAAGCCATGAGGAGAAGCAGGCTCTGGGGGTGAGAGAGTGGGTTGCAATGAGAAATTGGAGTTAAGATATTTAGAGCTTGAGGTGCCTGTGGGCCATCTGGGCAGAGAAGTCCAGGGGGCATTCCTTAGACAGTTCTGGAATCCATTGCATTGGTGCTAAAGACATGGATTTGGAAGTTGTCACGAAGAGTGGTGGCTATGTCATGGGAGTAGTCACATGAGGAGACCCAGGCCTGGCCTGGGAAAGCACAACCCTAGGAAATGGCAGAGGAAGAGGAGCTGGAGGTAACCTGAAATCCCCAGCTGGCAATGCCACCAACACACCTGAGAATGCACGAGCTCCGCTGGGGGGAGTTTCTCTTGAACTTGGGGGTGCTATCCAGACACCACACAGCAATTCTGTGGGTCCCCAGTCCTCCTCACCCTCACCCTCTAGTGCCAGCTGGACACCCTGAATTTCTTCACCTGATGGCTTTCTCTGGCCACCTATGTCTGCCATGCTGCCTGGGCAGGAACCAGAAGTGCTAGGGAATTCACATCCTTGTACCTTCACACTGACCCTGAGAAGTAGGTTCTGTCAGGATCACCCCTACTTTACAAATGAGGACACTGGAGCACAGAGAGATGGAGACACTTGCCCAAAACCACACAGCCTGCTGGTGACAGAGTCAGGATCCAGCCAGCTTGCCTGTCACCAAGTAGTGTTCACAGCCAGCATATCGTGCCTCCTCACAGTTGCACTTGGCTGTGGCTGGCAGCAGCACTCACATCATTCACCTGCCTTGACATCTGGGTGTTTCCAGCCTTCTTAGAGGCTCCCTTGGGGCAGTGGCAGCTGCATGCATTCAGCTGTTTCGTGGCCCGACCCTATCCAGGCTCTGTGCGTGTGTTTGGTCCTCGCCACCCTGCGCCATGTCCTCTCATCCCCACCTCTCACTGCAGGCCCAGGGCAGAGGCTGCTGCTCCACTGGGGGACGCTTCTCTCTTCACACTCAAGATTCAGGATTTAAAAATAAAGAAAAATAAAGCCAGGTTCAAAATTAGCACAAGATTCGCTACAAAGAACACAAGACATGATTTCCTGTATGTTTTTTTCTTCAGTTTTTTTAAGACTTCCAGAAAAGTTTCCTCTGCAAAACTGAGACCAAAAGAGTACAAAATGCAAATGTGACGGTGCAGGCTTGAGCCATCATCTGTGCCCAGCATGGGGCGTCTCAGGGAACTCAGGACACAGACGAGCCTAAAGGTCCCAGGCTCCACAAGGGAGATGGCTGGAACCGCGAAGGTCACCATGACTGTGGGCTCCTCAAGGGCAGGGGTGGCTCCTCTGACCCTGTGTCCAGAGGCTGGCACCGTGCTTGACTCAATGCGTGGGTGGGTGGATGGATGGGTGGCTTGATGGGTGGGTGGATGGATGGATGGCTCAATGGGTGGGTGCATGAATGAATAAATGCAAGTGAAAAAACTGCCCTCCTGAAAACTGCATCATTCAGTGGCCAACAGAACCAGTCCAAGAGGAAATGCTGCCAAATGCTCAGTGTTGCAGATTTGGGACTTAGACTCAGAGCCAGATTTGAGCCCTGGCTTTGCCCTCGCTGGCAGGGGACATTAGGAAAGTTCCTGCCCACAGGATGCAACTGCTAATCCTGGAGGTTTCTCTCCTACAAAGCTGAGACCGAGTGCACAACCCCAGAGCACAGGGCCCTGCATCTACTCAGGATAGGTAGAGATTGGAGCCAGCCACCAGAGTTCTTAGGTGAGGCAGGATTCCAAATGGCTGTTCTGGGGCTTCTGCAGAGGCTTGGCCACTGCCCTCCTGGATAGACCAGATGGTTTGGCAGAGCCCAGGTGCCCAAGGCAGAGAGGCCAGAGCCTGTGCCTCTCCACCCTACCTGGCTCTGCTACATCAGAAAGTCCCTCAATGTGTCTGGGCCTTTGTTTTCTTCCAGAATGCAACATGGAAGGGAAAAGAGAGTAACGAGTAACTTTACAGTGGAGAGCCTGACACACAACCCCAGCCATGTGATCTAGGTCAACACTCACCGTGATAGTCAGGTGAGCAGCCGTACCCTTGACAGGAGGGTGTGGGAAGAGCACTGACCTCTGGGGTCTTCCTCCCAAAAACCCATCACCTTAGTTTCACCATGAGAAAAACACCAGACAAACCCAAACTGAGGGTTATTCTACAAAATGCCTGAGCAGCGCTGAAAGCTTTCAGCATCATCAAAAACAAGGAGAGTCTGAGAAACTGTCACAGCCCAGAGGTGCCTAAAGAGACGTAATGGCTTAATGTCATAAGGGATCCTGGTTGGGATCCTGGGTCTGAAAAAGTATATTAGAGGAAAACAGAGGAAACCTGAATAAAGTGTAAATGTTAGTTAGTTTATGTATCTAAGTTGTTCAGCAATTATAACCCATGTACCACACTCGTGTAAGATATTAATCACAGGAGAAACTGGATAAACGGTAAATGGGAACCCTCTGTACTGCCTTCTCAATTTTTCAGTAAATCTAAAACAGTTCTTAGAAAGAAAATCTATTTTTAGAAATTCGGATGCCCAGGCCCCATCTCGAGGAACTCAGATTCCAGCCTGGATTGGGCCCAGGTCAGGCTGATCTCCTTTGAAGCTCCCTAGAGCGTGGCCAGGGGCGAGCAGCCCCACTTTCATGCAGGACGCTGGTGGTTTGGCCTTAGGAGGAAAGGCTGTCACAGAGCAGCTGCTCTGGGCTGGGCCAGTGACCAGCGGTGCCAGGCACTCAAGGACACGGAGTGACCATTAGTCAACAGTGCCGTGGTCCAGATTCCTAACCCGGACAGAAAATCAAGCTAGATGCCCTGAGGTCCTGTCAAACATAAGAGTCCACAGCTCTAGAAGGAAATGGCCACCAGATTCAGGCGACCTGGATTCTACGGCAAGAAAGGAGTCCTCACTAAGCAGTGACTTTCCAGGCTCCATTTCCACGTCAACAGAGAGGCCCGGATTGGGTTGCTGAGAGCCGTCGTCCCAAACAGAGCATCATGACAGGCTAACCCGCAGCTCCCTTCACACGGCTGCACTGCCAAATTTTGACCAATTTGAATTTAACATTGTGCGGTCACAGCACTACATACTGCAGTGAGCATCATGATGAAGAGAGTAACGGTTACACGCAGGAGCCCTGGATTTGGACTGTGCCATTGATTAGCAAGCTGTGTGGCCTTGAGCAAGCTGCTTAACCTCTCTGTGCCTTTGTTTCCTCATTTGTAATATGGGAGTGACAATAATGATGACCTTGCAGGGTTGTCGCGCAACTGAAGATACAGGAAACGCTCTGAAGATGGGAACTGTTATCTGCGAGACAGGAGCTCTACTGGACAGAAACGCCATGTTCTCACTCACTGAAATAGACCCAGGCTTGGCACATGGGTGGTTAGCAAACCTCCATGGAATTGGTAAATAATTAACCAAATATTCTAAGACAGGACATTGAGTGCATGTTCTTTAGTGGGACATGGTGTAACTAGCTAGGAGACATGAGAAGGAAGGAAAGAAGCTTTCTTTCCTGGAACTTGGGAGAGTTTGTCCTTGTGGAGTGTGGTAGACAGGATAATGGTGCCCCCCACCCCAACCAGCCCCAAGACATCCGTGTCCTGACCCCTAGAGCCTGTAGATAGAATACATGGCAAAGGGAAGTCAAGGTTGCAGATGGAATTAAGGTTGCCAATCAGCTGACCTTAAAATAGGGAGATTATCCTGGATTCACCTGATAGACCCAGTGTACTCACAGGGTCTTAAAGGTGGAAGATGGAGGCAGGAGGAGACAGTCAGAGAGATGGAATGTGATTGGTTGCTGCCAGCTGTGAATCTGGAGGGAGGGTCCATGAGCCAAGGAATACAGACGACCTCCACTCATAGGCTGGAGAAGTCAAGGGAACAGGTTCTCCCGTGGAGCCTCCAGAAGGGGCCAGCCCTGCCCACACCCTGATCTTAGGCCACTGAAACTGATACTGGACTTCTGACCTCCAGCACTGTAAGGTAATACATTAAAGCCAGTGTGTTTGTGGTCATTTGTCACAGCATCCATGAGCAATGATACATAGTGTATATAAGAGACTACAGTGAGCGCCTGGAGACATTCTGCTCAATCAGCCACAGGGACAGAAGATGGACAAAAGGCTCTAGATATTTTTTGGACTTAGGAAGGGACTGTTAAACTGCTGTCATCACTCAATGCTCCTTTGACCAATGTGTCTGCTGTTATTTTGAGGCTTTTCATCTTTCAGGTGGTTGGCCACACATTTCAGTGTTCAAAGAACACCAGGTTACCAAGAGAAAAATGCTTAAAACCCCAGCTCTGAGTGCCCTTCTCTCCCCCACACTCTCAGACACCAGACAGGCCATCAACATGCTGAAAAAATATCCTGGAGGTGAGTTATCAGTTGCTTTCAATTAGGCAGCGGAATGGATGAGACACCAGTTGCGATGCTGTAGTGACATTTTTCACTAATTTGGGCCCCTAGGCTTCAGAGCCCTTCTGCTGCTTAGGGGACTTCCCATCCTGTGGCAGGGGAGTAGAAAGTGCTAGGTTCTCACTCTCCCAGCCTCCCCTGTAGCTAAGGTGCAGCCCTGGGACCAGGCTCACCAGGTGCTGCACCCCTGGCTTGACTCTGAAACCATGACACAGATGCAAAGGAAGAGGGGGGGCTCCCTCCACCAGCACCTTCCAACAAGCTCCTTTTGCCTTGATTCAACCACAGGTGGTGTCCTCTGTTTACAACTCACATTTCTAACCATTCAGGGCCAGGAATGTGCCTGATCCCTACCCCACTGTCATCAAAGGGGCATTCTACAAAAGGCCTATCTGCTCCAGTCATCCCTCTCCTATTAGGATTAGAGAAGGTGGGTATTATCATCACCAACTGTGATTCATCATCACACAAACCATGCAGACCACTCAAGGAAGAATTAGAAAAAGCCACCTGAGAGCTAACAGCACTGGACCCATCCATAAAGGTATACCGTTCTCTGCAGGCGCTAGAAATGGCACCATAGGAGAGGTGAATGATATTCCTTACATTTTCTAGCAGGGCGACAGTTCTGAACAGTTCCTAGTTTGCATGCGAGACCTCACTCTCCCTCCAGGTGGGTAGTGCAGGAGGCAAGGGGAGGGGTCGTCGGGAAGACAGGAGGAAGAGGAATCCCATAACTTCTCCTAGGATCTGGGCAGCAAGGAGCAGAAGACAGGCTCAAGGGAGCACCACCCTCACAAGTAAGGCATGCTGGCACCTCCAGGCTCTGTCACCCCCATCCCTGTGTCAAGGTTGCCCCCAGGCTGGCAGTGAGATGGTGGATCCATTTCCATCTCGTCCTCTGGGTGTGTGGCGTGGCAAGGGAGGAGGGGCCTTCCCAGAAGCCCCAGGAGGTCCGTTCCTCACATCTCATTGGCCACTGTTCAGTCACAGGCCCCCTCCTGAACCAGTCACTGTCACGGGGAGTGGGGACCTCACTGCAGACGGTGGCCAGGACTCATAGCTGGGAACAAGGAAGGGGACTTCCCCTCGAATCACGCAGAGGAAGACGATATCTGAACAGACCAGGGCTCTGTGCATGAGGAGGAAGCAGAAACACGTCAGAGGTCAAGCCATAGTGTCCCCTTCACTGGCCAACTCCAGTTTGAATTCTGGTCCGTTCCCTAAGCCTAGTCTCCGAGTCCCAGTTTCTTCATCTGAATAATGGGAGCAATGCTCTTATGAGGTGCTGATGTCACCTTGCAAGGGTAGATGACATGGTGTGTTCCCAGCCTCTGGCAACAGTAGGAGTTCCCTTCATAATCAGGAAGATACTCTAGTGTTGCTCGGATTACACCTTTATTTTCCCTACACACTAGGTCCAGCCCAGAGCCTTTCTGATCATTAGCATATGTGGTGGATTAAATTATGTTACCCCAAAACTCATTGAAGCTTGAATTGTGTCCCCCAAGTCTTATGTATTGGAAACTTAGTCCCCACTGTGACTGTTAAGAGGGTAATTGAAAGGTGGAGCCTTGAAGAGGTGATTGGATTGTAGGACTGTGCAGTAGTGAATGGATTAAAAATTGTGGTCGGGCTGTGGTTCTGAGGGCTTTAACAGAAGAGGAGCGTCTGTCTCTCTCTCTGTTCTCTCTGCTTCTACCATCTTGCAATGTGAGACCCCTGGGTCACTGTCACCACCACCAGATAGACTTTGGACTTCCCAGCCTCCGAAACTGTAAGCAGTAAATTTCATTTTCTCTATAAATTACCCAGTTCCATCTATTTCATTGTAAGTAACAAAAACAGACTAATACAACATACTTGGTGAGCCAAAGCTCCGACGTCACTTCTGTCTGTTTCCTCCAGACTCGGAAAAGGGGCTCATGCTGGAAGCTTGCCGCAGCCTGGAACTCTGGGTCATGGAGTTTGAACTGACCACGCTAAAATACATCTTAGTCCCCATTCAGCAAGTGTTACAGTCACCAGGAGACCTGTGAGGTAATTAGCTCTCACCTAATGAACAGTTCCAAAGAGAGAACAGTGGAAGACGGTGACTATTAGCTCTAGAATATTCCAGTCACTTCAGAATCTGTTGCTCACCTACTCACATTCATTCGTTTGGTTGTTCATCCCTTAAGTGCCTACTGCGAGCCAAATCGGAGTCTGGACACACAGTCAGCAGCATTATGTTTGAGTCTCTATGCATGGGCACTTTTGGTTTTTTAACATCCTTGGCATTTTTTAAGAAATCCTATTTGAAATGAAACAGAAATTGTAAGCCTTCTTTAAAAATAATTCTTTTCCTCCCACACAACCTGAGACAATGTGTCTGATGATGTCGTTCAGACTTTCCAACTGCAAACCACCCTTGGGTCAAGCCCAAGCACACAATGGAAGCAAAGGAAATTTCTTGAGAAAGCCCTGCGCTCACAGCGGTTTTGAGTGGAAATATCTTCTTGGCTGTGACAGCATCACAGTTGAATCTCACACCCCGAGAAAGGAAACGCCGACTTTAACCTCAAAACAAGGAAGACCGTAATAGCAAAAAGAAAGAACAAAAAAAGTAGTCATCTACACCACTAATCCCCAGCCACGACCTGGCCTGGGAGCACATCGGGCATTTTCCCAAGGAGAGGTCCCTCAAGGCCAAACCCAGGATGCCTGCAAGGCCGGGGTGACAGAGGGGCCTGGGACGGGGCAGCGAAGACGCGGCTGGCAGAGGCAAGGCAGGAGGAAGTGGCTTTATGAGCCGACGGCCTCGCAGGAGAAGCAGAAACCCAACCAAGCAAGGCACCGAGCTATTTTCAACCTTGGGGTTTTTACTCCCCGTCCCCGAAGTGCTCGGGGCAGCATAGCTCCCCTATGAGAAGGTCAGGGCCTGGACTGACTGAGAAGGATGAAGAGCAGGCAGGTGTGCGGAAGGAGCAGCAGGAGGGGTGGGCGGCATGTCCCCTCCCCGGGACCCTCGGGCTCCTGGCGCCTGCTCTCTGGGCCTCGGTGTCCTCACCATACACTGAGGTTCCCTGTGAGTTTCCTATGGCTGCTATAACAAATAACCACACGTTTAGTATCTTAAAACCACACGCATTTATTCTGTTACAGTTTTGGACGTCAGGAGTCTGACAAGGGTGTCCTGGAGCTAATGACAAGGTCTGGGCACAACTGTCCACTTCTGGAGGCTCCAGGGTAGGATCCGTTCCTCACCCTTTCTAGCCCCAGGAAGCCACAAGCATTCCTCAACTCCCGGCTCCTTCCTTCATCTTCAGAGTCAGGAGCCACATCAGTCCAGCCTCTGCTTCCGTCGTCACAGCTCCTTCTCCGACTCTGTCACCCTGCCTCCCTCGTCTGAGGATTCTGTGATGACACTGGGCCCTGGTGGATAATCCAGGATAATTCCCCATCTCAAAATCCTTAACTTTATCACATCAGCAGAGTCCCTTCTGCCATGAAAGATAACATATTCACAGGTTTCTTCTGGGGACTAGCATGTGGCCGTCTTGGGGAGGCATCATTCTGTCTACCAAGGTTCCTTCCCCCTTGAACTTCCTGAGACCGTGTAAGAGTGATGAATATTCTACTAAACTTGCTGTCAGCCCTAATGGTGGCTATTTATTGGGGACTTCCTTTCCAATTTCTGCACAGTGTCCCATCTGATCTACCAGCATCTCCACAAGTTAAATCCCATCTTCATGTCCTGTCCACAGAGGAGGAAAATAAAGCTGGAGGGGGGAACATGAAATGACTTGTCTTCATTCATAGAAGTCAACAGCAAGGCCTGAGCCCTTGACCACATCAATGTACTGCCATTCTGGCGTCAGAGGCAGGAATGACAATTCCCTAGCTCAGTCAAGACGGATCAAAGGTTTACAAATAAAACTCAGCAACAGGAGCTCCCATCCACTGCTGGTGGAATGCAGAATGACACAGCCACTCGGAAGAGAGTTGGGCAGTTTCTTACAAAACTAAATGTACTCTTGCTGCACAATCCAGTATCCACTCTCTGAAATATCAGCCCAAAGGAGTCAAAAGCGTATGTGCACTAAACACCTGTGCACAGATGTTTATGGCAGCTTTATTCACATTACCAAGTGGCACAAAAGCCGGAGCGGCACAAGGGCATGGTGCTTCTTGGGATGCACCTTCATCATCCAATCTGAGCAGTGGAATTAGGACAAAGTCCAGGAAGGAAAGTCCAAGCCCATTAACATGGTGATGCATCTCTCACCACCCTCCAGCACTGCATCCTGGCCCCTGGTCCTTCCCACATAACACAAGCACTCTGACCTCAGCCCCTTTGGCCCTGCTCTGCCCTCTCCTTCCTTGCCATCCAACTCCTCTGTTCCTCAAGTCCCAGGTCAAACAGCCATGCCCTCCATCCAAGCCTCCTCTGTAGCCCTAAGATTCTACAACAGCCCTTCCCTCTTGTCATGGTTTCCTTTTCCTAGACTGTGAGCTGGGGAGGGCAAACGAGGGACATTGCCCCCATCTGCCCTGCGTCCAGCACTGAGCCTGGGCTCCCTGAGCCCTTGGTAAGTGGCCTGGGCCACTCATAGCTCTTTGTATGGGTTCTCAGCCCTGGTCTCTCATTTCTCTCACCCGCCAGCCACAAGCTGCCTGGCATCTCCTTCAGTATGCACCTGGCCCTCTAACACCCTACCCTAGCGCAAGAACAAGTGACATTCACTGAGAGTCACCTGGGAGTCACGTGCAGGCATTAGTCTAAGAGGCATTTCCTCTCCATGGCAGCCCTAGGAGAGGAGACTATTATGACCATTCCTGTTTTGCAGATGAGGAAACTGAGGCTCAGAAAAGCCAGGTGATTTGCACATGCTCAGATGGCTAGAATGCGTCAGGGTCTGAGTTCACACATGTCCTAAACCTCTGACAACTCACCTCATCTGAGAGTAAATTTAAGGCACAAAATGTGGCATTCAAGGCCATTCACCATGTGGCTTATAGCCCGTGGCTCACAACCCTCCACGTGCCAAGCACGGCACAGGCTGTCACCCCAATCATTGCACCATGTGGGCCTCTAGGCTTCTGCTAATGACTTTCTTCCCACCTGACACACGCCTCTTTTTTTCAACCTCAAGGCCCAGGTTAAATATCAGATGTTTCTGTGAAACATTTACCATGGAAGGAAGAGCACTGCCCAGCCTGGAAACACAGATCCATGATCTGGGAGCACAAATGTGGCTACACTGGGATTGCAGCCCCACGAGGAGGGGATGGCAGGTGCCGGGTGCTTGCCACTGGTACCTCGGTCCAGGCTGGGTGGAAAAGGCAGATGCGGGAAGGTCCCAGGGCTGGAGCCTCAAAGACCTGAGAGAGGAGCAGGATAACCCCCAAAGTGAGCAATTACGAGGTTCCCTGGTGGAATCCCTCAGAGCCCCACGTGAGCACCTGCCATCATGGTCAAGACTTCAGACCTTCTCTTGGCTTCCACCCTAGCATCTATTTACCAAGAGAACCTGCTCAGGTTAGGCAAGGAGACTATTCAAAATACTCAACAGCCACCAGGTAACCAACTACTCAGAGCAGATGCTGTCTCTGCAGAGCCACGCAGGCTCCCTTCCAGGACCATGAGAACACCTACGAGTCCACGGGAAAAGACTGAAAACTCAGTAGGGAAGTGGGCAAGGGATTAAACCGGCACCTCACCAAGAAATACATGACAAGGAGCCCAGCTCCATTCTCATCAGAAAAACGCAAATTCTAACCAAAACGAGCATCGCTATACCCACCCAAATGGCTGAAATTTAAATGATCTAGAGTACCCAGTGTTGGGGACAACATGGAGCCACAGAAACCTCGTGCTGCCATCCACGTGGGTCATTCAGGACACAGCCACACTGTGGAATGTGATGCAGTGATGAAAATGAACGAATGACCCGCAGCCACACGCATGGCAGGGGCTCTCACCACATGAGGTCCAGAAGGTAGACACAAAGGAACCCTTCCGTGTAATGCTACTGATGTCGCATTCAGAAAACAGCCATGTGTTTAGGCACTAACTGGTAAAGTACGAAGAAAAGCACAGGAGGGGTTACCCTGAAAGTCAAGATTGTACTGTCGTCAGAGGTGTACAAACTGCCTTCCAACCAACACGTCCCCTGCGTGGGGAGAGAAGCACATCAGCCAGGCGCAGACACGGTCAGGAACCTGCCGGCCAAGTGGACGGTGGCAAGGGTGGGTTACCCTGGGCTTGCTCAGCAGCGTCGATTGCCCTTTAACAAAAAACAACTCACTGTGGCTTCTAGCCCATTTGCCAGGTGAGGAAACAGAGGGTCAAAGAGATTAAGGGATGTGCCTGGCGCTGCACAGCCACCCACGCAGCTGCGGCGGGCAGAGTGCGTGGCTGGCCTCCAGCTCCGGGAGTTGCTGCCCTTCCAGGCTGGGGAGGCAGCAGTGGTCCCAAGAGCCATTGCTGCTGACCTCTGCTCCCTACAAGTTGTCACACCCGAGAGGGAGAGAGAAGATCTTGGCTGACATCAAAATCAGGAAACGAGAGGAGAACCTGAGGGAATCACCTTAGGTTTCAGAAACGCCCCTATCCCCACTTTCGCCCAACACTTCCAAAAAGTGGCTCGTCTGAGTAAAAGCATTGCTTGGCTGAATGTCTTGCGGCTTTGCTCAGGCCACACAGGTGCAGCTGCTAGGACCATCGTTTTCCTTGTGACTGCACAAAGGAAACTGTGTCTGAGGACCCTGTTAGCTTCTGGAGACCCTCAGGGCAGCCTCTTCTGCTACCCAGGGACATCACACACCTCAAACCCCAGCCCCAGCCCCAGATGCCTCCCCACCGGCCACCCAGTCCTCCTCATCCCTCAGGGACCAGCCGGTCCCCTCCTCCATGGAGCCCTTGTCCCCGCTGAGCCCATGATAGCAGTGTCACACCCTGGCATGACTGCACAGTGCCTTAGTGTGGGAAGTGGTTTTAGCCAGTTCCTTTCGGGCGCCCATTTGTCAAGAACTATTTACTGAGCATGGACTCTGCGCTGGAGATTTCACAGTGAGCAGGACAGACATGGTCGCTCCCTTCATGAAGATGGACGTCTACTGTAGCGTTTCTCTGTCTCGGCGCTGTTGACACTGGGGTTGGATCGTTCTAGCTGGGCGCTGTGGGATGCTGAGTAGAACCGCTGGCCTCTACCCACTAGATGCCAGTAGTAGCACCCACTTCCCAGTCATGGCAACCAAAAAATGTCTCCAGACATGGCCAAATGTCCCCTGAGGGCCAAGCCACCCCAGTTGAGAACCACCAACTAGTAGAAGAGAATGAGGATGCTAGTTAAATGGCTACAGGAGAAACGTGTGATCGTGCCTGCTGAGTACTCACCGCACCTCAATCGCTCCAGCTCTGGGAGGGAAGAGATGGCTTGGCGGGGCCCTGGGTTGCCCCAGCTCACACTTACATGGGGACAGTATCAGGACCCAGCCACAGTCCCCTGACCCCTCTCCCTGTTGGCAGTGCGTGGAGAAGTTTGGAAGAGAGGAGTGTTGCCGACATAAGCAGGCTTCAGGGACCCTCCTCGCAGTAAGAATTTGGAAATTCATGAAGAGGCTCCCTCTGCAGAGGTCAGACCAAACCAGCACCCAATGCACAGAGAAGAGACACACAAAAAGTCCTTCGAGAGCTGGGACAGACATGAGGGCATGCGGCCGTCAAGGGGTCCGGGTACAGAGGCAAAGGAGGGAAACTGAGTCAAGTGCTGGCCCTGCCACCCTGAGCACTGTCCAGGGCATCCTGGCTGAGCAGAGTGAATGGGACTTCCTGGGCACAAGCTGTCCCAAGAGTGGACAAGAGCAGCCGCACACAAGAGGTGTGACAGTGCACGGTTCCACACGCCTTTGATGCTGGAGCTGGCCTCCCTGGGTTTGGATTTCAACTCCACCCTTACCAACTGTCTAACTAACCTTTTCTGAATTATTTTGCTTCTTTGTGCCTCAGTTTCCCTTGTGCAAAATGGAGAGAATGAGAATACCAACCTTGCAGGTGTCACAGTGATAAACAAGCAGGGCCAGGGTCCTGTGGCTAGCGGTTGGTACACTCTGCCAAGCATAATTCAAGGAGAGGAATTGCAAAGGGACTAATCTCGTAGGCATGGGTAGGATCTCAGACAGAGGCCGCAAACCTTTTCTGTGAGGCCATGAAGAGTCAGATAGTAAATATTTTAGGCTTGGGGGCCATGCAGTCTCTGTTGCTGCTTCTCAGTTCTGTCCTTGCAGCACCGTGGGTTGGATTTTGTCTGCAGGCCAGATTTGCTGATGCCTGGTCCAAGGGAACCAAACAAGATAGTGTAGGAACCAGCAAAAGCAACAACAGTGCTGTTACCCCCAAAGGTGGGGGTGCCCAAAGGGACAAGGTAAGAGAGTGGTTGCTGGAGCCCAGAAAGAGTTGTGCAGTCTGTTCCTTTGGGAGGAACACCACCAACTCAGAGAGACTCGGAGAAAAAAACCAGGGTGTAAGCGCCCTGACCTCTCTCCTATATCCCTCTGACTCCAGCTGGGACTCCCCCTGGGGAGGCTGTCAATGATCCATGGAGGTCAGCCGCCAGTAAGAGAGTGGGTGGATGTCAAAGGGAAGACATTCTGCAAAATGCTGTCTGCTCAGGCAGGTGCTCAGACACTGTTATTAAGTTTCCTCGGTGAAGAGGCCCTTTGAGAAAGTCTTAGCTCCCTCCGGTAGACTCCACACCCACTAAGCACTCTGGTGTGCTTGGCAGATGTACAAAGGTGCCAGCATGGTTTAAATGTCTTCTGTCCCTAAGCTGGGAAGACCATCCTTAGGGAGAGGCCCCTCTCCGTGGGCCAACCAATCCAGGTAGGAAAACCCATGGGATCCATGACCAAGGCCCTGACACCTGAGTCACTACACACCAGTGCGTGACTCCCACTGAAACTGCACCTGGGAGCACCCCTTAGCCCTCAGTAAAGGGTCTCTAAGATGAGGAAAAGCCAGCCAACAGCCTGGAAAAACAGCCACAGTTGTGGAGCCCTCCTCTTCCGGGGCTGTCACTGGAATAATGTCATTAGAGTCGTGCCAGCAGCTGGCATTTATCCAGTCTTCTGGTGTCGGGCGCTTGTCTAAGCACTTATGTGAATGATCCTATTTAATCCTAACAACCATGCCTGAGGTCAGGACAGCTAATCCCTGCAGTTCTGCATGAAATAGGAATGATAGATCGTTTACAACCAAGGATACTGAGATTCAGGGAGGGGAGCTCTTTCCCCACCATCACACAGCTTATCAGTAAGGAATCAGGATTTGAACCCAGCTCTAGCTGACTTCTCAGCCCTCTGCATCAGCCCTCCTGGACCTGGGTAAGAATTCAGGCACATTTCCCCAAATTATCTCTCCATTCTTCTCCCCTCCAAAGACCACCCTCACCTCCCCACAGGCCTGCCACCCAGCAGCACAGCCTCCAAGGTCCCTGCCTCGTCCTGCAGCCCTGTCTGGCCCCGTGATGCAATCACCCAGCCAGCCTTGCAGTTAAAGTGTTCTGAAATGTACAGTAGACCAGGCCATCTGCTTCCTCCAGACTCTGTCTTCTGCCTCTGTCGGGACCCAGAGCAGACCTGCAAGGACGCCAGGCAACAGTCACTTTATTTCTGGGCTCAGGATTTCTAACTGGCCTGATTGCTCAATGCCCCATTTCAGGGATACAGAGGCCAGAGGAGATCAGAAGAAAGGCTTTTGCAGATGCTGCAGGAAGGGAAATGCTGAAGGAAAGATAACATCTGGGGCTACTAAAATGCACTGTGATTTTTCTCCCCAAATGCTGGTCAAGAAAATAGCCAGAGTCCCTCCCTCTTGTGTTTCTCTGAGAAATTTTTATTTTTAAGTTTCTTTATTCTTTCTAACTCCTTCTGGCTTTTATAATTTAGAAAAAGGCAAAGGCGGGGGTGGCCACTGCTGACCTGGCCCTTGTTGTATGTGTGTGACCCTTGTAAAGCCAGGAGCCCTCGGTCTCAGAGGAATGTCCCTCTTGATCAAACAAGAGGCTCAGCCACCAAGTGCATTTCACAGGAGCCTGATTCATCCATTTGCCATGTTGAGAACCACGAGGAGGTCCACACGGCTCACCCACCACTGTGTTTGCAAAATGTGTCTCCTCTCCTACGCGCCTCTGTCGTGCAGGTTCTCCACTCCTCAACACTCAGCTGTGGTGCCTTCTTGCCTTTCTCTGTTTCCTTCCCTTCCTTTATCCCCTGGTCCAACTTAGCCTCTCTCCAGCAAAAAACAGTCCATCCAGGAAGGAAGCAGGCAAAAAGCGAGCTCACAATTACAGCTGTCTCTTTGGAAGACCGAACAGAGGGGAGACTCTCAAAAGCATTTCTGCTGCAAGACATGGGTTAGTTCACTTAACCTCATGGAAACCCTATGACATCACTCTTATTTTTCCATTTTTTTAATAGGGAGAAGGGAGTGGGAAGAGAACTAACGTTTCTTCAGCACCTACTGTGTGCTGGCAGCTCTGACTATGCAGCTTCTGTGCCCTTTCTTCCTCTGATAGCACCCTGACTTGCTCACGTTCCCGCACCGTGGTGTCCTCTCTGCTAATGCTGCGTTCACCACCAGAGCCCAGCCCAGCACATGCATCCTCTGGTCACTCATTCAATGAACACTAACTGAGCACCACTGTATGCCAGGTACTGGGCGGGGAGCTGGAATCAGAGAGGGGACAAGGCAGCCCTTGCCCTTGGATGGGAATAGATAATAAATGAGTAATTACATCATGATTATTTAGTAATTGCATTATAATTAAATATGTATATAATCACAATATAGTTACCTAATGATTACATAATCGATTCAATAATTCATATAACTATAGAATTAAAGAATTATATTTATAAAGGTAGCTAAATAATTCTATAAATAATTTGGCTATTACATTAGGTATTTAATAATTAACAATTGTTAAATAATTACCTGTCACTATTTAATTATTGACATTATAGTTCATTGACATAAACAACTGTAATTCTTTAATTATTTATAGAATTTATAACTACTTAATAATATAGTTATTTAATTGCATAAATGATCTATACTAATACACTGTTTTTAGAACTTACAATGTGCCCGGCACTATTCTAAGCTCTCTGTACTTATTAAGTCATTTAATTCTCACAATAGGTCATATTATAACCCCCTTTTACAGATGAGGAAACTGAAGAACAGAAAGTTTAAGTAATGTCGTCAAACACACAGCACTGAGCTGGCACTCAAACCCTGGGTTGTCGAGATCTACAGGCCACGCGTCAGGCCATCACATGTCCACCCTCAATAATCACAACAAACACTTTGTGGGTCAGATGCTGCCCTGCTATATCCCCTGCCCTTCCCACTGCAGCTTGTACGGCCGACCCCCAGCACCTGCACCTGCCACAGCGGAGAGGGTGTCTGCCCAAGCCCGCTCCCGCAAGCGAGGCAAGTGGCAGCACTGAGTAACACCTGCCCAGGAGCGCCCCTGACCAACACCTGCTGGAAGCTGGGAGGACTACCCTGGGGATAGCTCCACCGGATCACGTCCTGGAGCGGCACACTCCTTCTGGGCCTCATGTCCCTCCCCCACCAGCGGCCCAGATCACCTCCCACATACACTGCGGACACTTGAATCCTTGTTTTCGGCTCTGCTTCTGGGGGAATCCAAACCAGGATCCCACCCGGCTTCTCAATGATGACAGCTTAGGTTTGTAAACCGCTGCACCTCCACCCGGCCCCCTTCTACGTTGCCCAGCTGTGCCACTCGCTAAATCCTCATCACGAGCCCACAGACGGGGACTCGGAGACACGGAGCTTTGATAACCTGGCTCCCTCCACCCAGCTACACGTGATGGGGCTGGGAGTTCAACCTGGGCGGTCCTGGCCCCATACCAGCCATCCCCACATGTGTGCTTTGGCTATTTCCCTCACTGTCCCCAAGAAGCCTTGACAGAACAGTAGAGCTGGGCACGTGGGGAGGAAAGGTGGCCCTGCGTGCCCGGGGACAACACATGGAAGGTTGAAAGGAAGCAGGAAAACTCCACACGTGGCTCTCGCCACAGCCCGTCGACCCTAACTGAAAAGCTCCCTGTGGCCGCGCCCTCACCCCTGCTGGGGAAGGGGTCAATTGAACACAGGGGCACATCAGAGTCGTGCTCTGAGAGGAAATGGACACTCCCAGGAAGGAGATAAGAGTCCACTGTCACGGCCCTGAGATGCAGCAAGGAAAAGGAACAGGAGCTCAAGGAATAGGGACAGAAAGGAGCCAGGATGTCCAGGGAGAGGGCAGAAGAGTTTTTTGTAAGTGGGGTGGGGAGATGACAGGGGTAGCAAAGGAGAAGATGCTCCTGGGCTCCCGGGGCAGTTTCAAAACGTGGCTGCAAATTCCTTGACCCTCCTTCATCAAGAAAGGGGGGTGGTCTCTGCCCCTTCCCTCAAATCTGGGTGGGCTTGTTTGGCCAACAGAGTATGTGTCAGAGTGATGCTCAATGACAATGAGGCTGGGTGGTAAACAGCCACGCAGCTTCCCCTCTGTCACCAGACTGCCCTGAGGTACTGTATTTGATGAAATGCCACTCCAGGCAGAGCCCACGCATGGACACTCCAGGTGGCAGACCCAGCTGCGTCCAGCCTTCACGTCATGCCGGCCCAGGCACTGGATATGTGAATAAGAAAGCCTCCAGATGACCCACCCCAGGTCTTCAAGTCACCCTCAGCTGAGGTCCCAGACATTGTGGAGTAGAGAAAAGCCAACACAGCTGTGCCCTGTCTAAACTTTAATCTGCAAGATCCATGAGCAAAACAAAATGTTTTTGTACCACTAAGTTCAGGAGTATTTTGTTACACAGAGAGAGGTGACTGAGCCATTCTCATCCCTGGCAGACTCCACCCCGATGACAACAGGAAAGGAATGGGGCACAGGCCCTCTCGACTCCTCAGATGTTCGAGTTGGATCCTGGGGAAGCCTGAGCTCTTGTGGGCACTGCCCACCCATAGACACACTGCAAGGCGTAACATCAGATCAAATACGTTCGGGAAATGCTGGATTACGTGAGTGGATTGCCAAGAGAACTTTTAATATGCCAATGAACAGTGCCCATGTCCAAGAGAAAGAGTGAGAACATGTGTGCCCTGTGGGTCGGGACATCTGCTCTCTCCTCCCCACTTTTAGTAAAAGCAGCCAGATTTTCCATTGAGAAAGCACCCTCTCTCACTCCCAGCCCACTAAGTTGTTAAAATTACAGTCATTAATTATAGGTCATTCCTTAGAATTTCTAAAATTTCTGAGTAATCAGGTTGCAAAACTTTCTACTATGGAGGGTCTGAATCATTCACACGAGTAATTTCTTCCTGCTTCCCACAGCTGCTTCTCGATGGGAAGAAAGTGTCCCTGTAGCACCCAGGGAGGGCTGCCCAGTCAGTTCCTTCCATGAGATTTTCCCAGGACTCCTAGGGCCCAGCAGACTCTGTAGATGCTTGAGCCAGGGGTCATCATCCTCAGCCAGCTGGACATTACAAGGGAAAACAAAATTTTTGCATCCCAGATCAACTTTGCAAAAGTTAGTGAACTAAGTGGCAATCATTCAGAAAGGGATTGTTGAAATACCTTGATTTCTTAAAATGTTTTTAAAATACAAAGAGTGAAGGTGTTTTGTTTTTCAGAATGTCTCCTCAGCTGTTCCTACAAACTTCTCTTCAGTGCCAGAGTCCTCAACATCCCAGATGTAGGCTCATGACTAGAGCCCTAACAACAGTCTCTAGAACCCCCAGTTATTACTGAAGCACCCTGTCTCCAAATTCCCCCCTCTGCAAATGAGTACACACGTCGCTCCCCTCCTCTCCCTCCGAGGTTGCTGCAAGAAGCTGAGTAGGAAGGGCTCGTCAGCTGTCTACACAAGAGAAGACATCAACTATAATGCAAGTTTCCACACTGCGTCCTGAACCCACAGGACAGAGAAGAGTTTGCTTATAAACAAAAGTCCTACTTGCAACGTGCAGGAATTAACATGACTCACTGCAAAGACGTCTAAGAAAGTCAGCAATTGGCCCAGCTGCTGTCCTTTTCCCCGTGCTATTAGCAAACTCAAAAGCTCAAGGACTACAGCAAGATCTTGTCACGAAGCCTCCCTACTAAGCTGCCCTCCCAGGATACACACGGCCTACAGTCGGCCAAGCATGGGCCTATGCCTCAGTTTCCTCATCTGTATGCTGCGAATAAGAACAGGCCCAGTCTCACCGGGTTTATATGAGTATGGAGGAGAGAGATAATACGTATGGCCTTGCAGATGGAGTGTTGGGTAACATCTTTCCACCTGGGTTGGCCAGGGTCTGTGCCTGCCTGCAACTGATGGAGGTTGTCCTGGGTTGTTCAGTGGGGCTGTCCCAGTAGACTGGAAACAATCTCTGTGATTGCCAGACTGGATGTCGTGTCCTCATGTCCGTGCTGTATCCCTAAGGCCCAGCACAATGAGCATGTGTGTAAGTGGAGGCATACACACACCCCGACACATGTGGTGGCCCAACCAGGCTGGCCGTCCTGCAGATCACTCCCAGCAGCTCCAGGATAGCGCCGTCAGTGGCGACCTCCGACTTTCTCCACACCCCTCTGCGTACTCATTAGTCAGCTCACAGAAACCCGGACAGGTCCTCGGTTTTTAATAAAAACATAGCATGCTCTCACCACATTCTCCAGGAAATTCTGTACGTGATCCAAGTCTCCAAACCCTTTTGCTATTATTTGTTTTTTAAAAAATCCTTAAAATCACAGTGCACTATTCACTTTTAATTCCCTCTTTAAAGAACCTAAACCCAATGAGAATTATAAAATATTTGATAGTGAATAAAAAGAAGAGCACACATCAGCTTTAAAAAAGAGCATTTTATTTTAATAAAGAATAAAAGAGATCAACATACCTTTTAAATGGATACAAAAATAAATATTCATTCAGCATATTAAAGACATGTGCTCTAACATTCATCTGAGCAGGCGAGTAAAGCCTGTTGTTATCTTACACACATGTCAGCAAACAGGTCTGTTATCCTTAAAAATATAATGCTCACTTTGCTGGCCAAAGGGGAGAAGGCAATGTGAACTCGTACACATCTAAAGGACCTCCGATTATTGTCTTACTACATGCCACAGTACCTTACCTTCACAGAAGGAGCAACGGGAAAAGTCAACAGGTATTCTTTGGCTTTTCAGATTTGATTTGATTTGATTTTGGCAACTGGACAGTACAGGGAACCGAACCCTTGACCTTGGTGTTACAAGACCACATTCTAACCAAGCTTTTCAGATTTTAAGTCAGTGACTCTTACAGTTACAAGGCCACCAGGGTGGCTAAACTAAGCTTGTCTCCCAAACCCCAACACCTTCCCCACTTCTCATAATGAGGGTTGACAGGTAAGCCTCTTCCTATCCTTTCCCTGGGACATTGAGTGAGGGAAGGTGGTGACTCCGGCTGGGTGATAAAGGAGAGAAAATAGAGAAAGGGTTTGTCTTCTGCCCACCTAGGCGAGAGTGGAAGGGAAGCAAGCAAATCCTCCCCACACCCCCAAATCTTCCTGGTGTCTACACCGACTGTGGAATTGACTTGGCCAGATCAACAGACTCCACACTGGCTCATGCCTTGGCAAGAAGTGGAGCCTTTAGAGGGTCCACCACACACCGTTGGCTCCAGTCTCTGCCAGGCCAGGTGTAGTACACGGGACACACAGACGTAGAAGAGGTCCCTGCTCTAACGAAATATAGCATTTTCTTAAGAAAAAAAAGTTCAAGTACATTTTAATCATGCATACATTGGAAGCGATGTTAAAGTGGTTTCCGGGATACTTGATACTGAACACTGGAAGGCCCTTGTGTGAATGCCCTCAGCCATTAAGCTAAGCCATTATTGTAAGTCTTCTGCACCTGGCATTTGATCAGTATCAGAATTTAGGGGAAACAGTTTGACACATTTCGGGGTAGGAAATGTATCTTCTTTGCTAGTAAATACAGTGAGTTCTTCCAGGGCTAAACTAGGACTTCTCCACTGGAATTCCACCGTGCTACTATTTATTAAAGAGGAGAACTCGGTGCAGGGGGGCCATTGTGAACCTCAAGTACCGGGGGTGAGAGGCAGGCTCCCTGCACAGGTCACCCTTGACCCTCTGAACAGTGGCGTGGTGGGACACTAACGTGTTCCTCCCACAGTCCCCAGTCCACTGTAACTGTGCCCCCGCACCAGGCACCACTAGCTGACGAATGGGTTGTCTGAACGGAAGGCACAATCAAAAGCTCGTGCAATCTGTAATTGCTTTTTAACTTTTATATCCTCCCCACTTAAAAGAAAAAATAAAGATTCAAAGCAGTTTACAATAAGACATGTAAAATAAGACAGTTTAAAGTACAAATATTTTTAAAACAGGTCAAAACCATTGAGAAAGAAGAAAAGAGAGTGGTATCTGGGGTGGTTTAATGACAGAAATGGAAAAATAAATTTAGCTCTAAGCTTCCTGGCAATACAGCCCCAAAGGAAAAGTTATCATTGTTTGAAGATAAAAACACACCAGTTCACCTGGTTATGTACAGGATTTCCTGGCACTGAATTCTAGGAAGAACATACATTCTTCTAGCATGGCAAGAGTTTTGCTTTCATTAAAAGGAGGCTTGTATCTAAATATTTTTAAAGCTTGTTAAAATGCTTCAAAGTAAAAAGAGACTTCACATAGAATTAAGCATATAAAATCATAAATCTACAACTCTAACAAAAGATAAAGACAAAAAAAGTGTTGTTCTCACAAGTTGATTTTAAACTCCAAATTCCTTTACTCGAAGCAGCTATCTGCTAGCAAAATTAAATAAGTCTTTGGAAATATCAACCCAAAATGCAGAAAGAATCATAGAAACTAATAATAATTAGGGAAAATAAAATTTTTTCATCCCAGGTTATAGTTATAGCATACAGACCACTTGGTGTAAGCTTCCAACGTTTATACCTGAACCCAGTGGTACTGTGGTATGGCTTTTTTTAAACGTCAGTCCTCAGAGAATGTCCTTACCAAATTAAGAGCAAAGCCAGACGCCCCACCCCCAGCCAGAGAAATCCATCCTTTAATAATTACAACAGTAACTATAGCGGTGATATGCGAGATGCAGCAGGTGGGGTGCCCAAGAGACTCTTAAACAGTAATCTGTTGGTTTTCTCTGAAAAAGGGTCTCTGGTGTGAAGCACAAATATCTGGAAACATCCGGAAGACCTGGTCTGCTGGGGGCTCCTCGGGAGCCTGTATCAGGGAGCCGGCCCCTCCGCAGTTCTTCCCCGCTTCTTCCACCAGCTGCCGGACGTAGAGCTGCTCAATCTAGAGGGATCATGCACAAAGTCAGAGATGAGCTGCCAAGTGAGGGAGGGGACTGGCACTGACTCTGCTCATATTTTCTGATTCCCTCCATCCAAAGCTATCATTCCAGAAGCTGCATGCAAGTCACAAATCAATGAGCCCAGAATAGGCAGATATGAAGAAAGGTCAGGCACTGTTCCTACAAGGACTGCTATATGTACGCTCCCAATACTGTCCCAACCTGGCCACCTGGGCCCGGAATTCCACCATTAGAGATTCATTCCTTTGGCCATAGTAAAATAAGGGCTTGCAGAGCCCTAATCTGTCGTGTAGACCTTAAGGCCACTAAACAGGTGGAATCCTTCCAGAGAAGAGGCTCTGATTTTAAAAAGTAAACCAAACAAAAAAAGAAAAAGGAAACACCACACACACAGATTTGACGGTGCCAGACATAAGATGGTTCAGAGAAGGTAAGAATCCACATCCCCTGCATGTGAAGGTCTCACCCAGGTCCGCCTCCGCACAGAGGGAGTACCCCGGTTCTTGCTGCATCTTCTTCCCCAAGTATGAACTCGATTCTTACGTGAGGGCTGGGAGACTTGGACACAGGCCCCAAGCTGCCCATCTTACCTGCACAAGAATGAGTTTGGAGCGCAAGGGGGCCATATCCGGAAACTCTTCCCCAAAGCACAGCACCACCCTGCTGTCAGGAAGCCGGCTCTGGTTGTTATAGAACTGCTGCAGCTCTGGAATGACACAGGGCCAGGGGGCGGGGGGGGGGGGGGGGGGGGACAGTTGCAAGCAAGGCCGAGAGGACCTCCCACTCCCAGTGGGGCTGGAGAGTCAGGAAATGTAGAGCTCAGAGGGGATGATGCAGCTCCTCCTTCCAGTCAGGAGGTGGCTCGGTCAAAGGGAAGAGCATTTAGGCCAGAACATTCCTCGATCTCAAACTGGCAGCCCTTTGGCCAAATTCCGACCAAGGGCCTGCTGGTTTGGCCATTCCCAGGCTGTGGCTAGGTTATCTAATACCTGGATGTAAACACCTTTCAGTGGGCATGGCCTCCCTGATTCATCGCCCCCACTGCCTCACGCACATTTATCAGCCCCGGAAATCACCTGAGTCTGCAACTCTTCCCAGAGGACACCAGAGAGGGCCACAGTCCTGCCTGATGCCTCTGACAGCCTGCTCAAATGTTCTCAAGGGGAGTCCCCGGACTGGCAGCGGCAGCTCCCCTGGGAGCTTGTTAGAAATGTGGAATCTCAGGCCCCACCTCACACCCAGGGAATCAAGAGCCCCTGGGGTTGGGCCAGCAGGCTCGACACCACTGTTGGCCTCATGACCTCTCCACCAGTGGACTCCACAGTACTCACGCACCGGATCACACCCCCCTCCTCTGGGAGTCCTCAGGCCGGGTGGCAGCAGAGACCTGACACTAGCTCTGGGTCCATGCCGTCACAGGGAGAGGGGTAGAGAGCTTTGGGGGCACAGAGGAGAGAGCCAGCAGGCAGCACCAGGGTTGGCCACACTGGTTGACTTCGGACATCCTAACCTTCTAGGAGACACACAGGGTGGGATCCTGAACATCCGCCTCACAGAACAATGAAAGCTACTGGGCAGGCTTACTTTGTGCAGTCGTCATCTCAACATGCACTGTGTATAAAGTCAGCACATCTCAACAGGTGCACATGAGCTCCCAGGGACCTTGCTAAGA
Organism: Cynocephalus volans; assembly: GCF_027409185.1. Classification (NCBI taxonomy): domain Eukaryota; kingdom Metazoa; phylum Chordata; class Mammalia; order Dermoptera; family Cynocephalidae; genus Cynocephalus; species Cynocephalus volans. Next base: position 115,877,680 of record NC_084469.1, read on the forward strand.
TGCAGAGTCTGACCTCAGGGGCCAAGGTGGGGCCTGAGACTCTGCATCTCTAACCAGCTCCCAGGGCACAGGGATGGACCATGGGGCACACTCTGAGAGGCATGGTGTCAAGTTCCCTAACCCTTCTGACAGCCCCAAGAGGAAGGTACTGACTGATTCTGCACCCCATCTCACACAAAGGGATGCTGAGGCACAGAGAGGCTCCCCAGGACCACTCAGTGAGAAAGTGCAAAGCAGGATTCAAAGGGGGGGACCCCCACGTCACTCCCTGCCCTCATTCCTCCACACCCCCTACGTGAGACTGCAGGGCTGTCCCTGGACTCAAGTTGCAAATGGCACACTAGGAGGAGGAGTGCTCTTTAAGATCCAGGGGCAGCAAGCAGATAGCGGTACAGACCTCGGAAGAACTGGCTGGTGTCAAAGACCTGGACCACCACGTCGCGCTCCAGCTTGTTGGGCCTGCCCTTGCACACCACCGTGTTTCCGCTGTAGAACACGCGGCCCTGGCACAGCCGCTTGACGAACATGCCCTGCTGGCTGCTGTGCAGCAGCACACCACGCTCCAGATGCCCGAACAGCTTCCGCGTCACCTGCCTCTGCCGCTCACTAGGGATAGCATCTGCCGGCGGGAAGCGCACCAGCTCCAGACCCTCGGGCCCATACAGCTTAGCACTGGGCAGCCCTGGCTGGCTCAGGGACAGGCGGCAGCCCTCAGGGCAGGTGGTGGTGGTCTGGCCCACCAGCTTGCCCCCGTAGTAGAAGCTGATCACCATCTGGGAGAAGGCTGTGGACAAGATGGGGGCAGGTTAGGAGGCCGGGGGGATCCTACACAGGGGGCTTAACTTTTTGTGTGACTTAGACTTCTTTGACATTCTGGGGAAGTTCTGAAAATAATGTTTTTATAAGCATTAATAAATACACAGAATGACTAAGGAAACCAATGATTCAAAATATTAAAAACTACAACGGCGCTCTCTGTACTCTTTTATTAACGCTCAGTAGAAGATCTAGGGGAAGGTCTGGTATCTGTTGTAATATACAAGTCATCCACATTGGCACTAAATGAGGTTCTGGAACTATGCAGGGTAGAGAGTCAGAGCTACAAGTACTATAGCCCAACTCATTTATTTGACATTTAGGGAAACTGAGGCCTAGATGGGGTGACCCAGCAGGTAAGCAGCAGCACCAGTCTCGTTATTCCTGTTCACCATCCTCCCCATCATGCCAAGGGACACACTCCTTCCTTCACCCCGGAACAGTTTTCGAACTTCATTCCAAGTGAATGAAACACCGCAAGTGACTCTATCACACTCTGGCCTTTTGCCTGTCATTTCCTGGTCCTTATCTCAGTACCAGCACCTCTTGTTCGTGTGAACTGGCAGCTTTGCCAGGAGTGGTACAGTGTTTCAGAGACACCCACACAGCAGTGTCTTAGTGACTACCCAGTGTGGGGCATCTTAAGTTCAGTGAAGGTTCAAGCTGGAAGGGGCCTGACTGATGACTCACACACCTGACAGGTGAGAAGTGGAGACCCATGGAGGAGAAGTAGCTCACCAAGGGCCACTCAGGTGCCACAGGTCGGCCTTTCTGCGATGCTAAGAGCCCCTCTGCACCCAGCCCTGCCCCTGTTATAGTCACTCGCCTGCCAAGGACTGCCCTGCTGGGGAACAGCCTGACCCAAGGGGCAGTAGCAGAGATGCAGCAGAGACTCCAGAGCCATTGCTACGTCCCAGCCATGTGACCTGGGGAAAGCAGCTTCACCACTGTGCGCCTTAGTCTTCATCAGCAGAGTAGAGGTGACAATAGCACCCACCTCACCAGGCTGCCATGAGGACTGCATGAGCTCGTATTTGCTCTTGGCACAGATAAGCATCATGTAAGTAGTTATTAAATAAATTGGGATAACAGGACAAAAGATCATCGACATAGGTGAGACTCCTAGAATTATAAATCATAGTCCCTGGTCTTTGATGCTACATGCCAGGTGCTGTGCTCCATGCTCTGGACCTATCACCACATTTAACCCCATGACGTAGAGATTACTAATTATTATACCCACTTTCCAGGTAAGGAAACTGTGGCATGGGCAGGTTAAAGTGCTTGCCCTGATGACATAGCTACTACATGGGGGAGCCTGGACTCACCCCCTCCCCAGAAGGCTGGCTCCAAGTCTGCATTTGTAAGCACCGAGCCACACCATCAGTTTAAAGCTTCACCATTCACCCCAGTCATTGCAAATAGCTACAGCCTAGAGCACAAACTGGCAGCCACAGGAATATTTGTACTGGCCAGCACAGCAGTGTGTTGTTAAGGTAGATCTGATGCCAACATTTTACATGGGGATATTTCATATAAAAATCCAGACCTTTGGTTTTGCTAGAAAAATAGAGTCCAGCTGGGTCTGCAAGCCCACAGGACACCAACTGCCCCTGAGCAGCCTGTGGGGTGTGGGCACTCACTCTACCACAGTCTCTGCCACTCCCAACCATCCTCCACCTCCTCATTTCACTCACTAGATTACCTTGTCCCCACAGCGTTAAGAACTAGGAGCTCTGACATCAACTTATTTACATAGAGGTGGGGCGTGTGTGTGTGTGTGTGAACTGAAAGAGGTCCCAGAAGACCACATTTCCAGCAGAATGATTTAGGGCTTTCTCTGCACATAGCAGTGGCTGTTTCACTCATGCTGTGCTGAGACAGCTCCGGAATAATTCAAGGAAACTTCCTCCTCAGATCGTGTCTCCACCCCCACTCTGATGGCCGCAGCTCTGTGCCTGCTACTCTGCTGCCCCCAGAAAGCAGTGGTCAGCAGGCTCCCAGGCCACAGCCCAGTGCTAACTAGGTCAGAGGCTTGGTCCCATGACCCAGGGTCTCCTGGAATTGGGCCTCTCATGAGCGTGGCAGCTGCCCAGCATAAAGAAGCCTCAAGAACAGGCTTGAAGCCAGATGCCTGTGTGACCTTGGGCAAGCGACAGAACCTCTGAGCCTCAGTTTCCTCATTGTGAAGCTGGAGTCAGAACAGTCCCCTGCCCACAAGACTACTGTGAATTGGACATGAGCTTGGGGAAAGGGAGCGTCACTTTCTTTACCATTTTTTTGCCTGTTTATCACCAGAAAAACACCATCCTATGACGGCCTTGGTCAACATGCTTCTCACTGAGTCCCATTCCCTCCTCTGCCCCAGGAGGCCTCAAGCTGCCCAGCCCTAACACTCTGGGGCCCATCCTGATAAGCCAGGCTGTTCGCCTCTTATAGAACCCAGCCAATGTTGGGAAGATACCCCAGCTTCCTTGGCTCAGAAGATGCCCTCAAGACTGAATGTCAATTCCAGAGGCAATTGGCAGAAGATCAGCCAGAATCCTCAGTGTAATCAGACAACAACATGGCTGCTGGGACTGTATGCAGAGGCCACCTCTGCCCACAGTGGACAGGAACATGGACAAGACAACCTGGGGCAGATCCATTGTCCACAATGTACAAGCTGTGTGACCTGCGGCCCCTGAACCTGTGAAATGGGAATAGCAGCATCTACCTACAGAAAGATAGGTACCTGGGAGGGGAAGACTGAGATGAAGCCACAGAAGCCTCAGTGTTGACCCTGGCACCTGGTAGCATTCAATAAATATCATCCACCACCATCATCATCACCATCATCGCCATCCTCACCATCACCACCATCATCACCACCACCATCATCACCACCATCATCACCACCACCATCACCATCATCATACCATCATCACCACCACCATCACCATCACCATCATCACCATCACCATCATCACCATCACCATCACCATCACCATCACCATCACCATCACCATCACCATCGTCACCATCATCACCACCATCATCATCACCATCATCACCACCATCACCATCATCATACCATCATCATCACCACCATCACCACCACCATCACCATCACCACCATCACCATCACCATCACCATCGTCACCATCATCATCACCATCACCATCACCATCATCACCATCATCACCACCATCATCATCACCATCATCATACCACCATCATCATCACCATCACCACCATCACCACCATCACCATCACCATCATCATCACCACCACCACCACCACCACCACCATCAGCCAGAGCACCCCTTACCTGAATGGTGTGCATCATAGGTGGGGTACCTTGTCACCAGCGGCAAGCCTAGAGGAGAAAAAGAAAAGTAAATTTAGCCCCACTCAGGTGTGTGTGCAGGGAACCAACCCAAACACTCCCTCTTCAAAAGTTTCTTAAAAGGCTGTACATGGCACACTCCAGAGGCCTCATGCCAGGCTTTGCTGAATTCAGTGTTTCTCCCTTCCAGAGTGGCAACCTGTTCTTTCATAAATGCAGAAAACCAAACCTTGACCAAACCAGAGTGGATGGGGGGAGACTTCACCTATACTGTGGGATTTCTGAACATGTGTCAGTGTGACACTGCAGGGTCACCTTTCCTTCCCACTCTGAAGGCCTGCCCTGAAACGTCACTGGACCACATGCCCACCATGCAGGCTTGCATCCAAGGGCAGCCTGGAGGCCCAAGCTAGCTTTCTCGAAGGTGCTTCAGCACAGAGAGGGGGCCTCTCCCAGCGCCCCTCTCTCGATACTGCCACCCATGGCCTGCAGGGCCAGCTGCCACTTCCTGGTCCCCACGGGGGAGGGGGCCAAGGGACAAGGTCCAGGGTGGAAACAAAGATGTTTACAGGCTGCAGAAGCCTCAGCTTAGGCAGGAGGCCCATTTCAAGCTGCTGTGGGCTCAGAGCGTGTTCATCAGAAGCTAACAAAAGAGCGAGTGTCTCATTTAACCCTCGCAACCCCACGGGGCAGGTCCTGGTACCTCCATCTATACATGAATAAACTGAGGCTCACATAAGATACGCAACTTCCCAACATGGGATTCAAATCCACGGCTCCAAGAATTTCCCATTCCTGGTCTGAGTTCTCCTCCCTTCCTGATGCCCTGGGCTATCTTTGGCTCTGAGGAGAAGCTTAATGTCCTAACAGACTGGTAGACTTAGCATGGAGCCCAGGGAGAGGCGCCCATGTGGGTAAGAGCTGCATCTTCCCTCCAGTCTTGGAGAAATTCACTAGACCCCCTGGCCTTGACTTTCCCAGGAGTGTGGGGGGATAGCAGACATAGACATCGCATATGGACCCAGCAGCATGTGTCCTCCTGGGAGGCAGTGGAGTGCAGGCCAAGGGCTGGGCTCTGCCCTCGTGGTGGGAAACCAGTACAGTGTTTCTTCCCTCTGTGGGCTCAGGTACCTTCAACAGGACACAGATCATAACAGTACCAACCGCCCCACTCTGTCTCTGGCTGTCGTAGGCTGACACGAGCAATGCTGAAGCCATTCAGATCATGCCTGGCAATGGTCCTGGGCTCCCCTTCCTCACCTGTGCTGGGCTGCTGCGCCCACCAGTCTGGGAGGAGCTGGCTCCTGCAGGCCTCTGGGGGGGAGGGGCTCCTCTTGATCATCCCCATGTAATCATCCACAGGAGGCTGCACAACCAGGCAAGAGAGAGAAGAGCAGCTCAGCCACTGAGCACCAGCGTGGGCCCCAGTGTTTGCAGAAATGCGCAGTCTATGCAGAACTAAAACCACAGGGTCACCTTCATCTCATGATACCTAGGTAAAGCTGTACTTTGCAACTTGAAAGACCCCAGACTATAAATCCACCAGCCTTGGCAATCAAACCACATGGCCGAATTACCAGCTTCTTTGGGGATCACTAATAAGTTTACTGGCCTTTTGCATGGAAATGCCCATTACAAACCAGATGTACCAGGTTATCCTACTGCCCTGAACCCTGCAGATGTGGACAAGTTCTGGGACACCAATGAACAGTGACACGGAGAGAAATCTGCCATGCTTTCAAGAATGAGCCACGTGAAGATTTTTGATCTCTGACCCATTCCTTAAAGGGTGTTGATAAATCCAATTATGAAATGTTTTGAAATCTGCTTTTATTGTGACCCCGGTGTGGCAATCCGATTATCTCACTCTCTTAGCTGAGTGGGCAGAAAAGCCTTGTGCGGGAAACAGGACATTGTTGGAGGGACAAGCCAGGAACGCATTCAGTCTGCTGCCAGCGACTACCCAGAACCTTGACAGCCACCATCTGCAGAAAAGCCAGGCAGCCTCGAGTGGCTAGACTCCTCTACCTTCACTCTCAGACAGCCAAGAAACTCTTGAGGTTTCTACCATTGCTGTGTTATTGTTAAGAATTTATATAGTACCCACACCACTTTTTGCAAGGACTACATGGGATTATTTTAGTTATGTAATATCCGCCTTGTAACATCAATAAAAAATATAGTCAGGAGGCTAAAGGTAGAAGAAAAAGAATCCAAATAGCTAAAATTGGTATACAAAAGCCATACGTTTTGTCTGAGACCCCATTAAGCCTTCCATTATAGCTTATTAACCATGAGTTTGTGTACAATTCTAAGGAGCTTGGTTATTGGGTTTTCCAACCCATTAGAGAATAAAACCTGCATGTTAAAAAATAAGCAATCCAGTAGCTGTGAGAGCGAGTGCAATAACCCCTGTGCAATAACCCCTGTCATAATGACCACCCAGCATGAGGAACGCTGATGTTCTGTTTCCTGCATCCTCACTAAGAAGGCGAGGGAACCCCTGAAGCATTTTAAAAGACTGCCATCAAGACGGCTAGGACATGAAGAGCTTAGAGCTGGAGGAAACTTCGCTGACACACAGCAGGCCATGCAGGCCCCAGCCTCAGGATGGGACGAAGGAGGAGATACAGACACGGGGCTGGGGGCTGACCAGTCGGCAGAGGCCGGCCTGGGGAGGGCAGCCACTTGGTCCTTGCAGTCCGTCTCTATGCAGGTGGAGGCTAGGGTGCCCCAGCAGGACAAGAACGATGCTGCTCCTCGCCAAGACATGAGGTCTCTGCTGGGGGCCAGACCCTGAAGTGCCACCTCCACTTACCTCCTTGATGAGGTCGTCAATTTCGGAGCGACCGCACTCCATCTCCGTGACATCGTTCACGCAGCTGGGGGTTGCCACGCCTAGTTTGCCTAGGGAAAACCAGACAAATGACATGACACAGGGTACTGAGGTGTCATGGCCACCCCAGAAGCCATAATCAATTTTTTTAATGCTGAGTTTAGGGAAATAAAAGCTGATAAGTGTCTTCACCAGTTGGGGGAAGGCACAGAAATTTTCTTCCCATGTTCAGTCATCTGGTCAGCAAAGTCAAAAGAGAGAAGTTGGTGGTGGTGGTTTTTGCTAACATTTTCGAAGGATAAGGACAGTACTTGAGTCTCTTCCTTCTATTTGCCAAGATCCAAAATGAACCCATATTAGATACACTTCACACCAGGCGTTTACTACCCTACAAAGGTCAAATTGACAAGCTGGGGCATTTGAAGTCACTCAAAGATTTCCTGGCAAAATGAGTTGGCAGGTTGGGGTCTTTTTCCCAAAAGCCAGTTGGCAGGAAATCTCTTTGGCCTTTCCAAATATACATGTACACATCTGTGAACATGCGCGTGCACACACACACACCACACCACAAAGATTCACTGAGGGCCAGCTGGAGACGGCCTGAACCAGGAGCTGCCTGAATGTACACGGCGTTTCCAGAAGGGGCATTCTGGACCAGCCTCGGCTCTTCCCCATCTCGAGCCTCTCCCCTGGTCAGAAACCCACCTTATGACTTGTATCAGTGTGGGACGAGTCATAACCAAGAAACACTGGAAGTCATTAATGTCAGTGGTCCATAGGATTTTCCCATCAGTTCCTCCTGACTGAACTTTGGTCTCACTTAGATAAAGAATCACTTAGAAGCTGCTGACGGAGGAACTAGGGGGGCAGGTGGGCACCCAGTGCAGCTCGAAAACCAGTGAAGTACAGAGGAGAGGGGGCCCATTTAGACACTATGCAAATGCACCATTTTTGCCCCCGAGAACCTGCCAGCTCCTCTAACGTCCACACTTGCAGGTGACGCTGGCTGCACCCCATGCCATAAACAAGTTAGGGTCACCTGCCACTTCACACTTGGCTGACCCTGGGGGACAGGGGGGTAGTCAAGACAAACTTCCCTATTCTTTCAAATCACAATCTACTTTATGGTGATGAAAAATTATCCAAAACTGGGAAATAAGGCAGAAGACGGCCGCTTGGCCTTTCAGAGCCACCTGGAGCATTACCTACAGACCTCTCCCCAAGGCTTGTCTGATTCTCCTCACAGGGAAGGCCAGTTTGTTGGACTTACTACCTATTACCGAATAGGGTTCAGACTCAGTAAAGGTAGGTGTTAATTCACAGATGATTAAGCTACAAGTGACCAAGTAGACAAGAGGACACCCCGACTATGGCTGCACTGGACATTTCTCAGCTTGGCTCAGCTTCCTGACTTTCGCTGACCACATAAACCTGCATCTCATATCCTCTGTCAGACAACTGATGAGGGTCAGTGCCCTCAGTAACGAGCTACATAACTCTCCGACACAGGCTCAGTATATATTCGTGAGTCACGATTTTCACTCCTTTTTAAAATTATACGTCGACGTTTTCAACACCCTCACTGTGAGAAAAGTGCAAACTCAGAATTTTTGCACAGCCCTAAGAAGTTTTTTAAGGGTTCTATTTCTTTCAGGCATTACTGAACTACTGATAAGCTTTTAAGGAGAAAATCTAATTGCTACACTGAATGGCAAAGAAAGTCAATGTGTTAGAAAAATGTTTTAAACCAGTGATGGTAATTAGATTTTATCTCATGAGCCAGCTCTAATTCACAGCAACTGCACAGCACATTACTTTGGAAAGCTTGATACATTCTGGTTGATTAGTGATGTCTGACCAGCTTGGTACATTCTGGTTGACCAGTGATGTCTGACCAGGGTACAGGAACAAGGAGTGGGGGCATGTGGCAGGTTTTTGCTATCCCTGCTTCGATTCCCTCACAAATGCTTTCTTGAGACTACAGAGATGAAAGAGACCTCAGGAATGATCACACCCAAGAGTTTCCAAACAACAATCAGTATCTGACAATATATTGAGGCGTATTTGACGTCCAGCATTGGTGCCCATGGTACCATCTTCTACAGCTTCTACACCAGAGAACTTCACTCTCCACCCTCACCATCCACTCCTTCCTCATCCAGCACATTTTCCCCTAGCCTCATCTGCAAGTCACCAGAAAACATAAGGGAATTCCTCATCAGAAACTGTTGGAGGACCCTGTTCCTGTCCACTTGCACTACTGAGCTCCAGGGAGGCTCTACCACGTGCTCATGGTGTGACAGTCAGTGAACACCAGACTGGAACGCAGCCCCCTCTCCTCCACCCTTCCCTCCCATCCTTGCTGCCACTCACTCAATTGGAAGCTGCCACTTAGACAGCAAATGGTGCGTGAGGTAAGTGGAAAGTGATCTCAGTATCTGCATATACAGAGAAGAGGACTGTTCTCCTCATGCCCCAGACCCTGTGCCCCAGACCCTGTGGGCAGTCACATCTTCCCCAGACCCAACCTCTGCAGAGAGGGCTACAGGCAAGGGCAGCTTCTGGAAGACTTAGCACCCATAAAGGATATTTACATTTTTGCTCCTCCTCAGGGACGATGCGGTAAACTTTGTATGGCTCGGAAATGTCCAGCTGGGACCGGTCTGTCACTTCCTCAAAATCTGGGCTCTTGTTCAAAGCACAGCGTAACCTCGTTTTCCACGTGGCTGGTTCAGCTTTGTCCCCTTCTTTAAACTTCCCTTTAAAAACTGCCCAGGCCTGAAGAAAGAAATAGAAGTGCTTTAAATCCATTGCCAGCCCCTGACCACAAATCCCCATCTCCATGATCAGGACCCAGCACATAGTCCCCTCCCATGAGGCTGCGCTGGCTGTCAACTCCCATACCATTTCGGGACTCTAAGAGATTTCAGTCAGTCCACTCTCTTTACCAGGTGTGAAAAGACCCAGGCAGGGAAGGGGTCCCCAAAGATCACCCAGCTGAGCCAAAATTTCGAACTCAGGTCCAAGGCTCCTCCCACACACACCCCTGGATGTGTCTCTTAACAAAAGTCCTTCCCTAGAGGAAAGGCCTGGAGACGCCTGAGGTTAAGCAGAACAAAGAGGAAGTTGCACTTGGTTTCACTAGAATGTTCAAAACAAAGACAAGTTTTTGTTTTTTCAAATCAACCCCTAGCTAAAAGTTAGCATGAAAAGGGAACATTTGCAAAAAAGGGTCTGAGTGCAGTAGTCCTCTGCTCTGCCACTTTTAATAGAAATTCTGCTTTGCATTTTTCATTTACTCTCCCCTCCCCCTCCCCCCCAAGCACTATTTAAAATGCAATGAGATGTTTTTCCTCTATTGGTTTGTTTTTATAGCTGTTTTCTGACCTCTCCAAACCTTAGGATCTGAACTAGGGCCATAAATTTAAGGCTGGAAACTTAAAGCCAAAATGCAGAATGGAGCAACATGTAAAAAATAGAACATGTGCATGGGCATATTTTAAGATTCCAAAATTGGAATACAGACACACTGATTAGGAGATAAGCACTGTCGGGTGAAAAGTTACTTTCAGTTTTAGGCAAAATCAGACACTATCTTTCAGCCTAAAATAATAGGACATCTGGAGGGAATTCTCAGGCCAATCCAGGAAAATGCAATTCCCAGAGGTAAATTACTTTTCCAAAGGGAACCCCTCTGGATTCAACACCAGCTGCCCTGACTTCCAACCCAATGGAGCTTCCACTACTGCAGGGGTTCTCAAGCTTCATGCATAAACCAATCCCCTGGGAAGCTTGTGAAAATGCAGGTGCCTGGGCACTGCCCCTCAAGATTCTCATTCGATAGGTACAGGTTAGATCTAGCAATCTTAGTCTTTAGCCAGCATCCAAGTGATTCTGGTGTAGGTGGTGTATTAGTCCACTTCTGTTGCTTATAACAGAATACCTGAAACTGGGTAATTTATAAAGAAATCAAATTTATTTCTTACAGTTTTGGAGCCTGGACCAGGGGCACATATGCTAAGAGCCTTCTTCTTTGGTGGTGGCTTTCTACTACAACTCCGTATATCATATGACAAGACTAGGCTGAGCCAGAGAGTAACCTGCTCACTCACTCTCCTTATGAAGCCGTCAAAACCACGCCCATTACTCCATGAATGGGTCAATCCATTCACAAGAGCACAGTCCTCACAATCTAATCACCTCTTAAAGGACCCCCTCCCCTTTCAAATACCATAGTTGGATTTCCCACCCTCTTAACACTGTTACAATGGAGATCACGTTTCCAGTACATGAACCTCTGGGGGAAACATTCAACCCATAGCAGGCAGCCAGGAGGCTGCTCTTCCAGAAACTCCAGAATGCTTCTTTGACTCACAGCTCCTTTAAAACTGCCCCAGATGTTTTCCCCCCTCTCAAAAAGACAAGAACGTTTATAGTTCAAGGCCAGTGCTCTCTATTCTGTTGATGCAACAATTTGCATCTATGCCAAGGGCAAAGAAAATGGAAGAACATTCCTATCAGTGAGCAGGAGTGGCAGTTTCCTTTTCTGACACAGACGCAAAACTCTCCTCTAGAAATACTTTCTTAAAGTAACACATCTTCAATTCTGTCCTTTACCAACTGCATCACTGACCATGCATTGATGTGGGTAGTGCTGGTGTTGTTTCAAAGAAATATGAGAGCAAACCATGTACTAATTGAAGAGTAATTTCAAATTTTTATTATTTTAAATCAGGGTTTCTCCAGCTGGGCCCTATCTGGGACCAGATCATTCTTTGTGGTGGGGACTGTCCCATGAACAGAATGTTGAGCACACCCCTGGCCTCGACCCCTCCAGATCCTAGTAGCACCCCCTGCCCTTCTGTGACAACCAAAAATGTCTTCATACATGGCCAAATGTCTCCTGGGGGGTAAAATTATGACCTTTTCCCCTATTTGAAAACTACTAAGTTATCTCATATTTTACAAATGGACCTTGAAAAGCATAGACTTTGTGGCAATGTGACCATCAGCAGGTACGTTTCTGGGACTGCGATGCCTCCAGGGCACTGCCATCTGCATTGATTCATTTGAGGCTCACTCAGACGTGAGGAAGGCTGGGACAAACCACCAATCAGCACAGGGCCCTGGGCTGGCATCAGCTACCCTGGCTTGCAGCCTGCCCCGAGTCCTGTGACAGAGGGATTCCGAGCCCTCCAGCAAGTGCCACCATGGCTTGCTCCTGCTGACACGCAGCCTGGCATTCACAGCAGCTGGCACTAAACCCGGGACCAGGACGTCTTCCTCATGTAACGTGACTGTCTCATATTGTGTTTTAACAATCAAAGGCTATCTTTTTTCCTTCAAAGCCTACTGAATTTGAAGTACCTGTGCTCCTAAGTAAGTTTTAACTATTTAAGACATTACAATTCCTGGTCAATGAGAGGCTGATGAATCCTGACCCTCACTTAACTAGATTTCCCCTCCTTATCTTTATGAAAAAGAGGGAAAATACTTTTTAAAAAATAAATATGACTGACATTGGGGCCTCATCAGTGTACTCAGGGTTAGTACAAAGTGAACCAAATGTTTTCTTCAATCTCCCATCTGTGGTCTCCCCCATGAAGCTGACTCAGGATGACACCCACAGATGGTGAAGGATTCTCGGGTATAAGTGGCTTCTTACGATCCACTGACTGAGGCAAGAAAGCAAACTCATGTATTTTTTTCTTAACTCCTACATTTTTTAAAGGTTTTCTTTGAATGTTTGAAATAAACAAGTTCTCTACTTAACCAGAAAATCCCTGAGACGGTGCAATCTAACCAACGAGTCTCCATCAGGGAAGCACCCACGGGTTCTTGTCAACACCGCATACCCACCGGCTCAGTCTGTGGCCCTCCTAATGGCCTCCCTGCTCTGGGTGGGCACCCTGTCTCCCTCCTGCCCCCATTCCTGCTGAGATTGTAGACTCATTTCAGATTGCCACATCAAGCAACTGCATAACCAACGGAAACATTGGGAATCTTGCACATTTTTCTCAACACTGTTGAAACGGCCATGAAGAATATTGCATAAGATGTATAAATCTGGGGTTTTATTTCATTATGCCCAGAGCATAAGCTGAGGCAGGGAACTGAGTGAAGGGAAAAGCATGCATCTCTCTCAGCAAGCCACAATGCCAGGACTGTGCAGCCTGACAGTCCAGCACCCTCTACTACTCTCCTGGATATGTTTTACAGATGTTCAACCTGCAACTGTGCCCTCAGATTTAACACATGGTTAAATCTGTTGATCCAGACCACGGTCAGCTGATAGTGGGATTCTCGATGGAGAAGGGGAGGCCGTGCCCCCACAGGAGACATCTGGCCATGTTCAAGATATTTTTGATTGTCTCTCTGCGGGAGGAGGTGCTACTGGCATCTAGTGGGTAGAAGCCTGGGATGCTGCTAAACATCCTACAAGGCACAGGGCAGCCCCCATGACAAAGAGTTATCCAGCCCTAGACATCAACAGTGCTGAGGCTGAGGAACCCTGGCTTACAGCCATCTACAATCTAGAATTCCCAACTGACCACATGGGACTTGGGCACTGTTTAAATTTAGCAAAGTCATTCCCAAGAGAAGTGCACCATGATGCGAAAGGCAAAAGACATCTACAATCTAATGAGAGAGAAACCCACAATGGCACTGGGAACAAGACAGCAGGCACTGGCATTGCAAAACTGGTGGAGGGTCGGGCTTCCTGACCTGCGGCATTGCACAGAACGTGCAGGCACACTGAGACCCCTTGAAGGGGAGTGAAAACATTCCCATGTGCCCATCTTTCTTGAAGAAGGTCAATAACTGGCATCTCAAACAGATCTGCAACCCTGAACTACACATTTAACAGAACAGCTAAAACGGGCAGCCCCACTGCAAACATCAATCAGGCAGAGACCTGAAGGACTGAAATGCGTCTTAAGCATTTACGCTCCACTCTGGGTCTCTTGGTCAGGAGACAGACATCCATGAGGATCCAGCACTGTCAGGGGTCACAGTCTCTGCTCCCCAACTTGCTCCCGGTCTTGGGTCTGATTCTGGTCCCTCCACAACTCAGCCTCCCCCAACCCATCCCCACATTCACGCCCACAGAATAAGCACACAGCAGTGGTTTGCAGCCTGGGCTCTGAGTCAGACCACCTATGGTGTATCTGTTTGCAAACGTGGAAGTTTGGGCTGACCTTGACCTAGGGCTCCAAATCTCCTAGGAGTGGAACCTGGACATCTGGAGCTGTAGAGATGTCTGCAGGTGACCCTGATGTACCACAGGGGACTCTTGGTAGCCCCACTGGTCTGCAGAGCTGGGCTGCCTGGTTCCTGGTTTCTCTGCCTGAATCTAGGTGTAATTGCAAGAAATCTCTCTGTTTATAAGTAGTACTGGCACCAGGGGTGCACGCTCACGGTTGGGCTGCCCACATTCGAACACTGGCTCCATCATACAGGAGCTGCAAGACCTTGTAAAAGTCACTTCTCCTCTCTGTGCCTCTACAGAACAAGGATGAGAACAGCATCTACCACACAGGACTCTATGAGAGGAAAAAAATGACCCGCATGGGGCCAGGCATGGCACAGAACAAACCCTCGATCAACGCCAGCCTTCATTATGCCAACGGCAGGACTAAAGAGCAAGCCTCTGCGTGCGTGGGGTACTCATTATTCTCAAGGCAGATAAGACTGTTCTTAAACATCAGCTGCAAGTACAGGACACCCCACATGACCAGCCCCAGCAGTGATGAAAGAGGGCATCTCGCTCTTCTGAGCTGGCCCTACAATGCCAGGCGGAGGGAACAGCTTTGAAAGAATGAAGACATAAACCTTTTCCAGCACACCGAGTCACCTCTGATGGCAGCCCAGGGGTAAAGGCCTTAGGGTAAGGGTCTCAAGGAAGCATTTTCTCTCCCTTGGCTCATTGTCATGAAAAAGACATGGGAGGACTGGTAAGGAAAGTGCCCTCAACCTCATTAGGAAAGTGCCAACAACACAAGTGTCCTCCCCTAATGGGTATTCTTAGGACACATTCAGCTCTCCTCAATAAATGTTTGTTTGTTTTTTAATTGGATTGATTTTAAGTAAATCAGAAAGACATCACTCAATGCCTCCGCAGGTCCAGCAGGGAAAACAGAAACTGGGTCCACGTTCCGGGGTGGCAGCTGGTGTCTTTACCTTGAAAATGGAGGCATCCACTTCCTGATTATAATCTTGTTTGCCGGCGTGTTTCCAAGGGATCCGGAACATGCTCTTCTCATCATTTTCCCAAATCAGCCCTGGATACGTGTTGCTGTCGATTTGTTCAATCAGCCACTGTCGGAGCCGCCGTCCACCGTTCCGGTCACACATCCTTGGAAAGAGAAAAACGTATTCTGTGATATTACAGATAATGTCTATCCGTCACAGCAATGCAAGAATTGCTATAAGAAAATTGGAGGTTTGAAACAAAGTTGCTGACTTAAGGGAAACCCACGGATCCAGGGACTCCGGGCCACCTGCCCTGAGAAGATGATGCTGGCCCCCACAACCTCAAAGCCCTGCAGGAAAACCAAAAGCCCAGGAGAGGCCTGCAGCCTCCAGCCAGCAGCAGGCACAGCCTTCAGCTCTGGCTGGGCTCTCCAGCTTTCACCTGACAGTTAGATGTTCCCTTTCAGGCAAACACAGTCACTTCGAATAGCTCCACTTTTATCACAAGATGGGAGAAAATCACTTTTATGTTATCGGGTACCTTCAATGAGCACATTACTCTAAGAACTAATTTCATTCCTTGATGCATTCCATGAGAGAATGTGACATTCGTGCGTGCTGTCTAGGAAAGAAGAAACCCTCAAAGCTCTCCCTTCCAGGTTGTTCCTTTACAATTGGTTTAGGGCTAAGAGCGTGAGTTTGGGAATGAGCAGAGCTGGGGTCCCATCCAAGTCCTGCCCCCTCTCAGCCGGGTGACCCTGTGTCACATTTCACCTTCAGCCTCCGCTACCCTGTCCTGGCTGAGATGCAGGGAGAGCTATCAGTACCCGGCAGAGTTGCAGTGAGAACTCAGAGGGTGCATAGGAAGCACCTGCGACAGCGCCCGAGACAGCACCCAGAGCTTAGAAGACTCTCTCTAATAACAGATGTTATTATCCAAACCTCCTTCCTCAGGCGCTCTTAGGACCCACTGAGATGGTGGACAAGAGCGAGGGAATAAACTATGGCTACAGAACAGAGGAAAGTAATGTGAGCTAGACTCTTCCAGAAGGCACCATAACCCAGGGACCTAACCATCCCTGGGCTCCAAAGACATCTGGAAGGACATTCTTGCCAGAACAGACAGCTTTCCCCACAGCACAGAGGGGACGCCATATCAGCTCACAGCCAACATTTATAAGAACAGTGCTGGAAATCCCCTCAGCAGTTGGACTGATGCCCACCCCCCCCCAAAAAAAAAATAGCACTTCTATTCTTCTGATTAAAATGTGACCTCCTCAGGCAAACAAGTTTGAAACTATCAGCAGCGACAAAACATAATGTCCCCAAGAATATGGTCACGTCCGGAGCCATGCCGGTCCATAAAGCAAAACAACAGTGAGCAAGTGTGCATTTTGGAAACTCCAACCACCCTGCAGGTGGCTGTGGGGGAAGGTAGGGCGGCCAGGTGCAAAAGAGGAGGTATGGTCCCATACATGTCAATTTTAACTTTTCCATCCAAACACACCAGATGTCTGTTTGTGGATTTCAAAGGGGGTGAAGGGTGTGAAATAGGAATTGGACTTGGATTTGGAAACTTTGGACTCCAGCAAAGGGTTTTCTCTAACTAGACCTTGGGAAGTCACTTGAACCTCTCTCTGAGACTCCCTCACCTGTAAAGTGAAGGAATGTATCTCAAGAGACCCAGAATTCTAAAACAGGCTACTGTGCTTATAAATAAGAAGAGACAGATTTGGAAGAGGTACCTAGTGAAAGAAATGAAACACCACCACCAAGAATCCCGCAGAAAATAATTTAGCAGTGTACAAATTCCTACAGCTCTTTCCTGGGGAAAGGCAGGAGGATTGCTCCTGGCTTGAGAAATGAGCTGCTGATGGGGGGGGGGGGTGCAGAGCACATCAGAGGGGCTGGCTTCCGAGAACATGTCAATTAAATGAGATATTTCTTCTCATTCCTTGTTACAAGGTTCTTAAACTGGAGTCCATGGTCCCTGAGACTCCTGAAATCAAAAGCAAAATATTGTTTGTACGGGCATTTTTCTAAAAAGAGGACCATCACTTTTTCATCAGGATTTCTAATGGATTCATAACCCCAAAATTGTTCAGGACAACTGTCTTGGTGATTTACAGGAAAAAGAAAAAAAAGAAAGAAAGAAAGGGAGCTGGCACTGAGAGGAAAAGAGAGTCACAGAACGTGAAAGCTGTAAAATATTTTAGAAATCATCTACTCCAGCCCCCTCGTTATTCAAAAGAGGAAAAACTGAGGCCCAGAGAAATACAGCATTTATCAGAGCACCCAGCAGACTGTGTCAGCCTCCAGCTGGCACCCCAACCACCAGCAGCGGCCTATTTTACTCATCTTACAGGGAAAAGCCATGGTTAAGTTACAGGATCTCAGCACATGAAGAACCCCATCTGAATTTCCTTGGTGATCACCTCCAAGACTCTAAGCAGCATTAAAAGCCCAAGATTCTATTATAATTATGATCCATAATGCTTTATTGAACACTAACAAATTAATCCCACCAAATGTCCAACCAGGAAAAATTAAGCCCAGTCACATGTTTATAACTTCCTCTTCCTTGATTTTAACATAATAATTCCTTCTGTTGGCCAAGTCCTATCTGGAGCTAATCTGCATTCCTATAAATGTGTCCAGGGGTCAGGCTTCCCAGGCAGGGAGTGATAAGAGGCTGCCTGGGCGCAACCAATCTGGACTCCAGGATGTGCCTGAGCCTGTTTGCAGCAGGACTCACCTTCTCCCCACCTGTCAGGGGCCCTGGGCGCTTGCTCTGGCCACACCATACTCTCATCACCAAAAAAGATCAAAGCCAGTTCTCTCTCTCTGTGCCAACCTTCCTCAAGTGACTGAATCCCTCCCAAATCTTCTCATGAAGGAACCTGCCATAACCCAAAAGGACAAGCTTAGAAACGTCATTTAATTACTGGCTCTTACCTTTGGCTCAACAAAAAAAAAAAAAAAAAAAAGTGTGGGTCATAGGCTGGGGGGACAATTTAAAGTTCTGGAAAATACAGTCTCCATTCATAAAGCACTTCACAGCTCTTAGTAAGTAACATATCCCACTTTGGAAAGTTTGTCCTATGCCTTGGGGCTCCTGTTACACCCAAACGTTTTGCAAGCTATGACCCCTATACAGACTTTCTTGCCAGAAAGAACCGGGCAATGATGGGAGCAAATCGGAAATCTCAACCAGCACTGTTAACCAGAATTCAAAACGTGGTCTTCCCGCTTCACAAGCTAACCTCCCATATACACCGCCGGTGATGGAGCAGTTTCGCAGATTTGACCCTCCAGGCATTATCCCACCTGGTGGGATTTCGGCGGGATGACGGAGCAGGCTCTGCAACAAACGGGGGTCGCTACTCTCCTTCGTTCACTAAGCCATTCTAGAGCTTTCCAGGCGAATCAGATTTTAAGAGAAATGAGATTTCCTTTACAGCTTCAACCCGTCTCTTTGGGAGCACGCACACGGAATCCACGACTCGGGTGGCCGGGGGTGAGGAGAGGCAGAGAACGGGGACGGCGGTCGAGCTGCACCCGGAGTCGTCCCGGTGGCTCCTTTCGCGGGGCCCGAGCCGCGGGGACCCACCCGCGCGGGAGCCCGCCCGGCCCGCGCCTACCTGCGTCCGCGCCGCCGCCGCCGCCGCCGCCGCCTTCCCACGCCCGCCGCGCTGGGGACGCTGCGGCGCGGGCTCCGGGCCGCCGGCCGGCGCTATAAGTGCGGGGATGGGCCCGGCGCGCAGAGCGACAGCCGCGAGGGCCACTGGAGAGCGGGAGCGCACAGGCACCGCCCACGGGCGCGGCCCGCCCGGCCCGCCTTCTTCGAAGCGCTCGGCTTTCCGAGAAATCACTCTGCTGCCCCGGCGGCGGCGGCGCGTCAGCGCCCGGGGGTCCCGGGCGGGGCCCCTCTCCTCGAGACAGGGTGCCGGGGGAGGGGCGGGGGGTTCCCGCAGGAATTCCCGAGGGGCCACGGGGGCGTCCGCCCGGCCCGGGTCAAGGTCAAGGCTGGTGATGGGGCCCCGGGCAGAGGTCAATGCTGCCGCTGGCCGGGTGGCCCCCTCCCCGCGAAGCCGGGCGAGGCCGACATCCCAAGACCGTGACTGTGACCGACGTTCCCCGGAGCTGCTTGGGAGCCTCCCCTCCCCACCAAGTCCCGCAAAAACCCTTAATCATGCGTCCAGAGGGAGCAAACCGTGCACCTGCGACTGGTCGCGGAGAGGAAAGGCCATTACAGAACTAGTCCTAGGTGACCAGTCTCCTGCTGCTGACCGGGAGGGGCAGGAGAATGCCCAGCTAAGAATGTGTCTGCAGCCATTGCCCCCTGAGGATCAGAAATTACAACAGGAGCCTCTCACGTGTTAGTGCTAGAAGGTCTACTTGGGAAATTTTTCATCACAAATCCTCTTCTCCAGAAACCATTACTTTTGTTGAGGAGAGGGCCCCTGTGCGCCTGTGGCTCCAGCGTCCAGTCTCTCCTGGGCGTAAACTGGCATTTGTTATAAATATGCAAGGGGGGGTGGGGGGACACTGGAGAATGAAAAGAGAAAGTCCTGGAAACAGAAGGAAAAGGAAGTGTTTTTCGTGTTCCATTCTGGGGTGGCCTTAGAATGTAGGAGAACGAAGGTGGTAATTGACTTTTATTGTCCAATTGGTGAATCACACACCAGCAGCAATGTTTACAGGGCTATTTTATTCATGGGGCTTTTCAAGGACCTTTGAAAATGTTTAAGACTAAAACAAATTTTATCGGCCCAAAATGCAAAAGTACACTGCAAATTTGAAATAAATAAGTGTTCAAATAAAGGTCTCCAAAATGTAATATGTCAACTTAATAGTTGTAATTTATTGATTAATAAACATGTCATTATATTTGAAACCATTTGTAAGTTAGAAATCCCTTGGTATGAATTTCCTAATACCATGATTGCTGAGAAGTTATTAGCAATCATAAAGTAAATGAGTTCCCCATTGCCACATAATTTCAAGTAAAAACTATTTTTTTAAAGCTCGAACTCTTTAAAAATATTTAGATCATGTGGGAATGTTAAATATGTTCGGTATGATGTGGGTGGAGATTCCAGAAATCAGAGCACCTAGGACCTCAGAAGTTCTTAAAACAGCCTTCTGTGTATGTTTACACTCATATCTTTTCACAAATATGCCCCTTAAGCCAATACAGATTTACTTACCTACAAATGCTGTTTGCCACACAAAGATGTATGCTCAAATTTCCACTCAGCACTTTTCACTTAGATAAAGATAGGGTAAACAAATGCAGGGAGTTAACAGTGGGAAGGTTCTGGCACGTATTATTGGCAGTAGGTGTCACTGTGTACATTACAGGAGTCCTTCACAAGAGACTGGCTTGTGTTAAAAGTGGTGGTTCCTCGCTGCCTAGGAACATTTTCTAACCTCATCTGTTTTGTTCTGCTTTTATTTAATGGACATTTATTGAGCAACTACTTTGTGCTAGATATGGTGCCAAGGAGAGGAGACCCGAAAATTAAACAAGATTTCTCTCTCTGATCATTCCTTCCTGCATCTCATAATGCAGGTAAATTTCATGCTAATTTCCACAGCACCTGCCCACCTTCCTGCCTTCTTATCACTTTCCTGTTTATTCTACTCGTTGTCCGCCCCCCCCCCCCACCCTGTATGCCTTTCTATCTTTGGTGGCTTCCCAGTGGCTGTCACACAGGCCTCCTCCTGGCATCTAAAAACTCTACTTATGCAACCTCATCCCTTACCCCAGTCCAGCAGGCATGCCTATTTCCATAGATGGAAGTTAGAAGGGTGAGCTTTGGAGTTAGGCCCCAGTTCAGATCCAAGCTCTCTGACTCACTAAATGTGTGACCTTGAGCAAGTGACTTAACCTTCAAACCCTCAGTTTCTTCATCTGTATAATGCCATTGATGATAATATTAGGTGAAACTGCCAATATTCAGCCGTTTTTGAACTACAGAAAGGGCAATTTATTATGGCTCACCCTAACTAGTCCTGCCTTTTAGGCTTAGAGGGGATTGAATAAGATCATGTGTGTATATGTGTGTGCTCTCTTCCCTCCACCTTTAGCATTAGGGCATGAGGAAAAAGTCTTACTGTTGGCCAAATAGTCACAGATGAGAGAAGTCTAGAAAAATGCACACAGTGATTCTTAACTCTAAGTTCTGGCTGCCAGTTGCAGACCAGTAATAATCGGGCTTGGGTGAAGAATAGCAAAGGCTCCTCCGACCTGGTCCCAGCCCCTCCCCATGCCTCTCCGCCCCCTCCAGGTGGTAGCTGGGTGCTTCGGACTGGCTCTCACCTTCTCACTCATCACCTGGGCTCCTAGAGACTCTCACTTCTTCAAGGAGTCCCTTTCTCTTCCTCTCCCACCTCCTTAATTCCTGTCTTCCTGGTCTCCAGAAATCTCCCTGTTCTTTACCCTTCCCATCTGTCTCATCTGTCCTGTGTCTTCTGCTGAACTTTTGGCCTTAGTTCTGTTCTGTCCAATTTATTCCAGTGGTGGTGCTGCAGGTGGGGAGGTGATAAGGAAAAGGTGCCTTCAGCAGCCAGCCTTGGGGCCAAATCTCTCTGACACCCTCCTGCTCTGACAGTGCCTGCTGTATACTAGATTGTGTCCCCCCAAATTCATTATGCTGAAGCCCTAACCCCCAAAGTGATGGTATTTGCAGATGGGACTTTTTGGAGGTAATTAGTCAAGGGATTAGTGCCCTTACAAGAAGAGACACCAGAGAGCTTGCCTTCTCTCTCAGCCATGTGAGGATACAGTGAGAAGGCGGCCATCTGCGAGCCAGGAAGAGAGCCGTCACCAGAACCCAACTGTGCTGGCATCTGATCTCTCACTTCCAGACTGCAGAATTTAGAGATAATAAATGTCTGATGTTTAACATGTCTGGGGGCTTGTGTTACCAGCAGCCCGAGCTAAGACTGTGCCCAAATTAACCAAGTGAAATTAGCATAACTCTTGTACAGCGTGTGCACATTATCTCTGTGCACATAATCTCTGTGCCGCTTCTCCACTTCTAACAGCGTTAAAGGCCACCTCTGTTGCCCTCGCTGCTTCTCCTGCTCCTAGAGCTCTTCCTCAACATGAGAAAAAGGTAGTGGAAATAAATCCATCCAATCTCACATTTATGCAGCTCAGAACAGTGCCTGGCATAAATTGTAGTATAAGAAAATGTTAGATTCTTCCTGCCCTCAGTTTCTACAGGGGCCAAATCCATCAGGAGCCAAAGTGCATGAGAGAGAGACCCCCGACCACCACCACCATATGCTGACTTACAAAGGAAACAGCTCTAAGAACCTTGGACCCCTCGGCTAGAACAGAGATACAGAATGGGCTCGAGAGAGACAGAAGGTGAGGGGTCTTGGCAGAGAACTGTTCCAGTTGAGAGTGCCACTCTCCCTTGGCATGTCCCAAGCCTGAGCTTAAAGAGTTTAAAGAGGATGACTCAGGAGAGCTCTGAAACATGTTTGCTGACAGCGCAGGTGTCAACTCAGTCCTGAGAAAGCCAAAGTCACCTGCAGATGGGGCTCTGACTCCTGCCCTGGAAATCTGCAGGGCGCTTTGGTGGTGGCACCCAGAGCTTCCAACTGTACTGGGCAAGCAACATGTGCACATCTCCCATGGCCAGAGGCAGGCCATGCAGGAGAGAGCCATGTGGGATCCTGCCCACTGGGCCTCCCAGCAGGGCAAGGGAGCCTCGGGAGAGAGGCTGAAATTGTGTCCTCAGGTGTCGGGGCTGAGGCAGGAGCAGCACATGGAAGATATATCTGCTAGGGTTTTTAGGAGAGAGGGGTCCACTGAGAAACTTAGGGGAGCCAATGAAAATGCCCTGCAAGAGGCTGTTTTAACCACCTTTCAGCCCATCTGGGGTAAGCTTTACATCCTTTCTAGGCCCAGAGAGCACAAAACCACCAGCCCAGGAAGACCCACCCCAGAGCCTCATCCCTCCCACGCTTCTGCAGAGCGCAGGTGACACAGGACTCTTGCTAGGATTCTCAGCATTGGCATCTTCATTAACCCCCCTCTCTCACTGTCCCACCCTGGGGCCTGACACACTCATCCGTTACTTTTCCTGGACTTCTCCTCACCACAAAAAAAAAAAAATACTATAGATCTCTACTCATTTCCTATGGCTTAAAACACACATTTATAGTCTTCCAGTTCTGGAGGTCAGAAGACTGACACAGGTCTCACTGGGCTAAAATCAAGGTGTCTACAGGGCTGGTTCCTTCTGGAGACTCCAGAGGTGAATCTGTTCTTTGTGTTTTCCAGATTCTTCCCAGATGCATCTTCAAAGCCAGCACAGCCAGGTGAGTCCTTCCCACGTCACATCTCTCTGACCTCCTCTCCTGCCTTCCTCTTCCACATTTAAGGACCCTGTAATTACATTGCCCACCCCCCACCCCCCGTGGTAAATTCTGGATACTTTTCCTACTTAAGGTCAGCTGATCAGCACCCTTAATTCCATCTGCAAACTTAGTTTTCCTTGCCGTGTAACGTAGCATAGTACCACGTTCCAGGGATTAGGATTGGGGCCTCTTTGGGGCCTCTCTTCTGCTACCATGCCATCCTTAATATACAACTCAAGTCCTATCCTCTTTCTACTCCAGCCTTGACTGACATACATCTTAAAAACACTGGACTCCAGCTATACTGAAATCTTTATAACATAATTTGGCACTTAATGTATACATCTGTGAATTATTTCATAGAATTGTTCTTGAGATAAGGGATAAAAACTTATTCTACTTCAGTGCCCTTGCTTAGCTCAGCACTGAATCAGGGTGCCTTAAACAGACAAGTGTAAGTTCATCACAAAAGAAAATCTGAGGGCAAAAGGAGAGGAAACTGGAAGGATGTTGCTCGTCTCTGTGCTCCAGCCGGTGTGCTAATTTTTATACCCCTCTGAGTTTGGGGATCCCCAAGAACACCCCCAGGTGCAGAGATTCACTGGGAGGACCCACAGGTCTCAATATATAGTCGTCCTCACAGCTATGATTTATCGCAGCAAAAGAACATGGAGCAAAACCAGCCCAGGGAAAAGGTGCATGGGTGAAAGTCTGGAGACCAGGCACAAGCTTCCAAGGAATATTTGCCAGTGGAGTCACACAGGACATGCTTAATTCCCCCAGCAATGAGTTGTGGCAACAAATGTGAGATGTTGTTAACATCTCTTAGGAGGGAGGCTCACAAGAGACTCAGTGCCCAGGGTTTTATTGGGGGCATGTACCAGAATTCCAGATGCCCAAAAGGAAGGCAGGTGCTCAGCACAAACCACATTGTTTGTACAGCTTAGGCACAATGAGCTTCTCTTATCGATTACAGTAATAGGAACACTCTCGAAATCTGGGTTCCCAGAGGCCAGCCAAGAGCTAACCTTGGAAGCAGCCTTTGTAGAGGCAGCACTCTCGGACCTGCTGTGTGAACTCTTTTCTGTACATGCTCCTAGTTCTGACATTTTGGACATGCAGCACCCACTACCCTCCTTCCAAAGGTGCCTGCAGCTGTATTTACCTGCCTCTAACTAACTATGCTTATCTGCCATTAACTAGGTTAATGTGTTTATCAATCATTAACTAAGGTTGACTAGGATGCATTTTCTCCTGCATCACTGGGTCAAGGGTTCACACTGAAGGACAAAGGAACTGCCACATGCCAGCATTTCACATGACAGTTGGGATGAAGACAGCATGGGGGTGTGGAGTCAGCTGGGGTGGGGACCCACCACTCAGAAGGCCTGGCTCTCCCCATCCATGGAACTCATGCTGACTTAATCAGATGCCAAAAATGTAGGAGGAGTGGAAGCTGTTTTTCCTCTTAAGGCTTTGAAGTTCTTGGTTTTATATTCTGCCTGGATTGCCCACACTCTGTGGTGCCCACTGGCTCCCAGCCCTGCTGTCAGCCACGTAAGTCCCCATGTGCTCCTCTGGTTTTCTGTTATCTTGAGTTTGACCTCATTGCCCTTCAAGTACAAATCTGTGGATAGAACATGTGTACGTTTTTGAAATTTCAACTGCTTGCAAAATTTCAAAACACAACTCTAATGGAATCAGTCCTCTTTGATACAGCATGTTGACTCTAAAATTATATTTTCTGCTTACGATCACATCAACACAACCACATTCTTGCTTTCCTCCAAGAATAGCAACACCAAATCAGAGAAATGGTAAATAATTGCAAGAAATGGCACTGATACTGAAACTGTGAATGAGCAAACCAGAGAAAAGTGGATAGATAGGCCAGAGAAACAGGAAGTAATAAAAGATCTATCAGACAACAGATCATTGATCTGAACAGATAAGAAAGGCTTTGAAGAATACTGTTTGCTAGAGTTCAGTCAAGCCATAAGTCAGAAATACAGTCCTGAGAAGACAGGATATTTGCTATACAATAATCTAACAATCAAGAAAACAATGAGAGAGTAGGCAAAGATTTCTTAAACAAAACAGAGAAAGCACTAACTATATAAGAAAAGATAGATAAATTGGACTTCATTAAGAACTTGTGAGACCATAATAAAATGTTGAACTTTCAGAAGGAGAGAATGGACCTATAGTTACTAGAGTGGGAAAGGGGGAGCAGAGGAGAGATAGGGAGTAATTGGGTAAGGGGCACAAAGAATAATTAAAGTTTGTAATGATGAACATGCTAATAATATTGATTTGATCATCACATACTGTACACGAATATTGATAGTCAACTCTGTACCCCATAAACATGTATAAATAAAAATTTTTTTTAATAATAAATGTGAGGGCCGAGCCCATGGCGCACTCAGTAGAGTGCGGCGCTGGGAGCGCAGCGACGCTCCCGCTGCGGGTTCAGATCCTATATAGGAATGACCGGGGCACTCACTGGCTGAGTGCCGGTCAGGAAAACGACAAAAAATAATAATAATAATAATAATAATAATAAAAACAATAAATGTGAAATTTCATTTAAAAGAGAAAAAAAGGCCCAAGGGCCTGAGGCATGGAGAAGGGGACTAAACCTCCCTCCCAAAACCAGGCACACCTTGCCAGTGCCTCGGGTCTCACCTGGGGACCTGGGGAATGGAGAAGGCGACTGGACCCCCCTTCCACAACCAGGCACACCGTGCCAGCACCTCTGGGCCTGTCTAGGGACCCAGGGTATGGAGCCAGGGACTGGAACCCCCTCCCACAACCAGGCACACTGCCCCAGTGCCTCGGGACCTGCACTGGGACCCCGGGCATGGAGAAGGGGACTGAACCCACCTCCCACAACCAGGCATACTGTGCCAGCACCTCAGGGCCCGCTTGGGGACCTGGGGTATGGAGAAGGGGATGGACCCCCCTCCCACAGCCAGGCACACCATGCTAGTGCCTCAGAGCTCACCTGGGGACCCAGGGTATGGAGCCGGGGACTGGACCGCCCCCTCCCACAACCAGGCATCCCGCACCAGCACCTTGGGGCCCACCCTGGGACCCAGGGCATGGAGAGGGGACTGGACCCCCCTTCCACTACCAGGCACCCTGTGCCAGCACCCTGGGGCCCACACGGGTACCCAGGGTATGGAGCCAGGGACTGGACCCCCCTCCCACAACTAGGCAACCCATGCCAGCACTTTGGGGCCTGTCCTGGCACCTGGGGCATGGAGAAGGGGACTGATCCCCCTCCCACAACCAGGCACACTGCACCAGTGCCTCAGGGCCTGCCTAGGGACCCAGGGTAAGGAGCTAGGGACCAGACCCCCTCCCACAACCAGGCACACCGTGCCAGCACCTTGGGGCCCGTGCTGGGACCTGGAGCATGGAGAAGGGGACTGGATTCCCCCTCCCACAACCAGGCACCCCGTGCCAGTGCCCCGGGGCCCACATGGGTACCTGGCTTATGGAGCCAGGGACCAGACCCCCCTCCCACAAGTAGGCACCCCGTGCCAGCACCTTGGGGCCTGCCCTGGCACCTGGGGCATGGAGAAGGGGACCGGTCCTCCCCCACAAACAGGCACACTGTGCCAGCACCTCGGGGCCCGCCTAGGGACCCAGGGTAAGGAGCTGGGGATCGGACAATCTCCACAACCAGGCACACTGCCAGCACCACAGAGCAGGCCAAAAACATCTCCTCCATGTGGGTGGCCCACCACAGCCACTATGATACCGTGGCCGCCGTGAAGGCGGCTAGATGCCACAACCACCATGCAGATGGTCCACCAGCCATTGGAGTGAGATGACACAAGGAGAGTCACCAGCAGAGATAAAGAAAGGAGGAAGATGTCTGTCTCCACAGAGCCCATTTCATAGTGACGAAAGAGACATCTGCTCTATGATAGTATTGGGGGACTTGATCACGCATCTTACCATTGGACAGATCATTTAGGCAGCAAATCAACAAAGTAACCATTATTCTTTCAGAAGGAGAGAAGAAATCTAGGGTGATTAGAGGGGGGAGGGGGAGAGGAAGGGGGATGAGGTGGGATTGGACAAGGGGCATAAAGAATAATTACAATTTGTAACAATATATATGCTAGTAATATTGATTTGATCAACATATCTCAATGTTGAACCCCAAAAATATGTATAACCAGTTTTGATTCAATAAAAATTTTAAATTTAAAAAAGAAAAGAAAAAAAGAACTTGTGTTCATCAAAAGACAGGCTGAGAGGGCAAAGGCAAGCCGAGACCGGGAGAAGATATTCTCAACACATACAGTCAAGAAAGGACTTACATGCAGAACATAAAAAGAAATCTCATGAAATCAATAAGAGGAAGATAAATAACCTTATCACATTAACCTGCGTGTGATAATTCCATCCTGGTTCTCAAACAGAGGCAATTTATCTCATGGATCTTTGCTGCCAGATACCAGAGGCAGTTTTAAGTGAGAAGTCTCAGAAGCAACAATGAGCACCACAGAAATGCAACTTTCCCAGCAATGCTTGAGTTGACGCAGTATTGATTACCCACTTGGTCACTACAGAAAAATTCTTAACTGTGCTTGGTGGCTGCTGCTATAACAGTATCTTGCCTGTATTTCTCTCTATAGAAATGTTATCTTTATGTGCCAGATTTTAATATCCCTGAGCCTGGGCAAGTGCTCAGGTTTTTTAAAAGAAACATAGTTTATTTGCACTAAGCTGATTGGTTTTGAGAGATCATTAATGTGCTCAAAGTGGTTTTTGTGGGTACAAAACAAATGGTAAATTTGAATTTGTCCCTCTTATTAGAGTATTGAAATTAAGGCCACTTAACTCATCAAGCCATTCCCTGATTTGATGTACTTGTCTCAAACAATAAATATTGTAAAACTTGAAGAAAAAAGCCGGGAATTGGGGGAGGGGTTGCAGATATTAAACAACCACTTCACTAACCAAATATCCAAGAAGCACATGAGAGATGATCACAATCATTCGTCGACAGAATGTAAATTAAAAACCACAATAAGATACCACTCCACACTCACCAGAATGGCTAAAATTAAAGACTGGAAATACCAAAGGTTGGAAAAGATGTGAAGTGATGAAAATTTTCCTTCACTGCTGGTAGGAGTAAAAATTGGCACAACCACTTTGAAAAACATGTTAAACTCAGCCCCAGTACTCCATCTGCTAGAAATATCCCCAAGAGAAGTGAGTGCATGAAGTCCTTCCACAGATGCATAAAGAAACTTAATAGCAGCTATATTCAAAATAACCCCAAATGTCAGACTGGAAACAGCCCAAATGTCAATCAACCAGAAAGACCAACTGTGGTATATCCATACAATAACATAACCACCAAGCAATAAAAAGAGAGCAAACCATCGCTGCACTCAGTCACAAGGATGGATCTCACAGGCATAGTGTTGAGTGAAAGAAGCCAACACGAAATGATGCCTGGGAGTCTGATTTCATGTATACAGAGTTCAAGAACAGAAGAAGCTATCTATTGGGATAGAGGTCAGAAGAGAGGTCACCTCTGGGGGGGCGTGGTGAGTGGGAATTGACTAGCGCCAGCCACAAGAGAGCTGTCCGGGAGCTAGAATTTTCTACATCTGGATCTGACTAGTATGTACACAGGTGTGTATATACAGAAAAATCTTCCTGCGGTATGCTTAAGGTTTGCATGGCAAACATGAGTACAATGAGCCTAACTGACAAAGATGTTGACTCAAGCAAAGACTCCTAAGATACCTTCTCTAGTTCAAGAACCGAGACCCAGTCACACATGTGGGCAGCCCTGGGGCTGCAGGTGCAGGATGGTGTGTGACTCACCTGGGAAAGCCAATGAGTATTTGAAAGTTGACAGTTTGTCCTGGCTGGTAAGGAAAAGATTCATTCATTAGATTACTCAACACAGAGCTACACTTTATCAGACAGTTAAATACACAGAATGTACACGTGTGTGTGTGTGCATGCATGTATATGTACATAAGTAGTACATTTTTCATGCAAGAGCTACCTTCCAATAAAAGTGACATTTCTTCAAGGCGATAAATTGAGGCTGACTCAAGTGCCTCAGAAGCAGAAATATTCAGAAACTAGGTAATACTTGTCTGCCCTAAAGATATGAACCTCGACCCAATTTGCTTAGCAGCTATTCCTCTTCTACTGAATCAATTTGCTGTATTTGCTCAAGGTGGGTTTAGATGATAATCTACTGGTTGCTAATATCACTCCAATCTATTTCTATAGAAGGACAACAAATAAAAATCTGAGATATGTTTATGTTTGTTTGTATCCTAAAATTCATTACCTTTAAATGTGGTGTTTGCTCATTCATTGGACATTTATTAAACGCCTACAGTGTGCTAGGTATCTAATTCACAGCCCTCCTCCAAGAGGTGCCAAAGCATATAAAAATTTAACGTAAAGAAACGAATTGCATTGAGCATTTTTTTGCCTCTCAGATATAAACTTTATTCGTATTTATTACTAAAGGAAGAGCCTGAAATAGTCCTGAAAAAGAAAAAGAACAACCCTGCAGAGTAAAGGGAATCTAAGCATAGGACAAAAATAGCTAACATTTGGGGCTACTGCCAGGAGATACTGGTTTACCAAAAATATAAATTTGACATGTAACATAGATGAGTATTTTTAAATTTTAATATATATAAGAAACACCACGGTACCTAATCAAAGATGTAGCTTCCCAGGAGGAACCTCTAAGGATTCTGACCCGGTACATGTTGGGTGGGGACCAGGCATCTGCATGCTTAGCAAGCAACACCAAATAATCCAGAACAAGTTTATCAATGTGAACCTCCAAGTTACCTTTGCAGACACGCAACAAATACATTTCTAATAAATGTATGGCTCAAGCCCACAAAAAAAATTAGTGCAACAACAATAATTTACCTCTAAATAGAATCACAAATGTTGAACCTGGTAAGAGACTCTTGAGATGGTGTCCTAGAACTCCATGTTTACCCTGGTACTTAGAGACAAAACCAACGACTCCATAATAGTCTTCATTTGTAAGCTATCTTCATTTTGTGGCATATGGTAGTTGTGTGTCAATGGGCAGAATTTGCCCTCATGTATACTTCAATCCACTTAATAATGAGCAGTGCTTTAATGATCTTTCTAAAAATGGGAAGAGGTGCCTGGTGAGGCAGGGAGCCGACTCTGCCTGGAAACATGGAAGGAACATAGTGCTTGATCACCCATGGGAGATTACTGCAGAGAGTTCCTGTGTCATCTGGGAGAGCGCACTAGGTAACCCATAATGCCCAAGTCTCTTCCAATCTTAAGATTCTGTGATTCCAGGTCAACTTCATTGTAAATATTTTCTAAACTGAAGCAGTCAGATTCACCTGGGTCACAATTTCTTTCTCTCTGTTTCCTTTGATTGTTTCTTTCTCTGTAATCACATAGTTGGCTGTGATGCACCAAATAACTACCTATGAAGGAGGGATGCAAGAGAGGTTTACACAGCAGAGCTGGTTCCCAAGGCTCAGAGGTGAAGAGGGACCCCGATTCCCAGTGCTGCATTCTAGAACTCAACACAGAACACTCAGGGGAGAAACTGATGTGCCAGGCAGCCGTGAGCGAGACCAGCAGTAGCAACTTAAATTTGCAGTTTGCTTTCCCTTTTAAAAAAGCACTCTTCAATTGTCCCATTTGGTTCTCAAACAACCCTGTGGGGCAGGGCAGGCATGATTATTCCCACTTGACAGATGGAGAAACTGAGGCTCAGGGGAGTAAAGCTTCTTGCCTTCAAACCCAAGGCACTTCCAACTCCTCCACCTCACTTTGCTCAGGGGATAGGGGTGCAGCCTGGAGCAGAGGCATGTGATTCTCACCTCTCTTTCTGAAACGAAAGGGTTGAACCAGTTAGGCACTCAGGTATCTTCCAGATCTAAAAGCCCGGATAGTACGGAATTTATCCAGGCAGAGTTTTTCTACAAACTGAAAATGAGCCACCAGGAAACTCGGTGGGGGAGGAGCTGGGGATAGGACTTAAATGGCTGAAATTTCTTTGCAAGTTCGTCATTTCCTTCCTGACAGCCTTCTGCTTGTTCTGGGCTCCTCACTTTTACCCCTGTCACCCACTCATGCAAATAAATGCATCATCACTGCGAGTCAGGCTGGGTGTTATGTGCAAACACCTGCTTCACGCTCTGCACACAGAGCGTGTATGGATGCTAGTGTCTGCTCCATGTAGGTCCACTCAAAGCCTCGGGAGTCACATAAATTCTCTTTCCTCACTCAGCTCCATTACTTGGGGTGCTCTTGGGACCCCCTCATTGGTTTAGGATTATCCCTTTGTAGAATAATTTCCAGAGGCTTTTTTTCAGATTTAAGTAAATGGAAAACCTGTTTGTTCCACACCAAGATGGAGTGAGTCTGAGAGACAGTGTGCACTGGTTGTCACTGTGGAAACTCCCCACGTTGACTGGAACAGGCATGGTTACCCTTTTGAGCTATGGATGTCAGGTTGCTTCTCCTTAAAGACTATCCTTATGCTTTTATTTTCTCATTTGTTGCTTAGATTAAGTTATTTACTGTTGCAACACATAAACATCCTCAAATGACTAACACAGTATGTCAATTTATCATTGAGTACTTATCCATGACGAGACCCTTTTCTCTTTCCCTACAGTGGAATGACAGTAGATTTATCTTCAAATATCTTCAATCTACATCACAGAAAGAAGAGTATGCATCTCATTCATTTTATGAGACTTTTGGAAACTTGATACCACACCTGAATGAATGCAGTTTATTTAAAAAAAAAAAAAGGAAGGAAAGAAAATTATACACCCTCAGAAACACAGATTCTAAAATCTTAAATAAAGCATTAGAAAATCAAGTTTAGCAAGTCAAGTTTACCATTCTAGCTTTTAAATCATGACCAAGCTGGTTTTGCCCCAAGAATGCAAGAATATATAATCATTAGAAAAACTATGAATATGACCCACCATGTCAACAGGCAAGAGAAACATCTACACAATCATCTCAAGTCCTTAACCTGATAAAAAGGCATCTAACAAAAACTTACGGCAAAAATCTTTTGTTATACATATGGAAATCAGTCTACTAAAAAGCTTTACAGAGAAAAGTGAAAAATGTTATTGAAAGTTACAAAATAAAACATGATTGAATAGAATCTATACCATGTTCATGGACTGGAAAATATAATATCACAGAGAAAAGCCAAGACAATTTTGAAGATTGATGTGGAGAACTTACCCTGCCATATGTCCAGTCATCAAAAACCTGTTGGAACTAAGAGAACATGACAATGACACAGGTTAGAGGCTTAAACTGATAGAACAACACAATCAGCCCAGAAACTATCCCCCCATATATGTGAAAGTTTGATGTACACTAGAGGAAGCACTAGAAACAAATGGGACAAAGGTGGACTGGGTAATAAATGATGGAGGGACATGGACTATCCACATGGAAAATATTTCAAAAATTGGTTCCATATTGCACAGCAAGCACACAAAAAAAATTGATAGATTAAAGGTCTAATTGTAAAAGGCAAAATTTTTAAATCTTTAGAAGAAAATATAGGGAAATAACTTTATAACCTTAGAGTAGGAAATGGTTGCTTGGGTAAGACACAAAAATAGCATAAACCATAAAGAAAATGATTAATATATTTAAAAATTTGATACCATAGTAAATAAAAGACAAACAAGACCACAGCCTAGAAGCTATTTGCAACAGTACAGACAGACTTGTTATCCAGAAAGTATAAAGAATTCTTACAAAACAGCAAAAACCAGGCAACCAACTGAATAGAAAAACACACAAAAGATATTAATAAAGCACAGAGTTACCATATGACCCAGCAGTTTCATTCTGGGTACAAACCCAAGAGAAATGAAAATATACAGTCACACAAAACTTTTACATGAATGTTCATAGTAGCTTTATTCATAATAGCCAAGAAATAGAAACAATCCAAATGTTCATCAATTGATGAATGAATAAGCAAAATGTGACATATCCATACAATGGACATTATTCCATCTTAAAAACAAATTAACTACTGATACATGCTACAACACACAGAAACCTGGAAAACATTATAAGAAATGAAAGAAGCCAGTCACAAAGGACAACATATTGTCAGATTTCATTTACATAAGATGTCCAAAATAGGCAAATCTATAGAGACAGAAAGGAGATTAGTGATCAGGGTTGGGGAGCTTGGAAAAAATGGCAAATGACTGCTAATGTGCATGGAGTTTCTTTTGGGGGTGATGAAATACTCTAAAATTGATTGTGGGGATGGTTACACAATTGCGTGAATACACTAAAAGCCATTGAACTGTACACATTGAGTGGGTGAACTGTATAGTATCTAGACTATATCTCAATAAAGCTATTTTTAAATATTTCTATTTAACTGGATAATTCATACAAGAGAAAAATCCAAAAAGCTAATTAGCATGCAGAAAGATGCTCAACTACAATAATAATGAGAAAAATGCAAGTCAAAACAATGAGGTTGAATTTCATATTCATCATATCAGCAAAAATCTCGAAGTCTAACAACATATAGCACGACTGAGAAAGTAGAGAAATAGGAAACATCAAACACAGTGGTGGAGTGAAGCTGACAGAACCACACGAAAACTCTGTCTCAAAGGGTATGGATGATCATGCTGTGTAAGTCAAGAATCCCACTCTGAGGCAAAGACTAGAGAAATTCACACATGTGCTCAATAAGGCACAGAAATAATATTACTTGGGCAACATCTGTTACGGCAAAAACTGGGAAACCTCATAGATGCAGATTAAGAGGTAAGTGGATAAACTGTGGTATATGAATACAATAGAACACCATATCACAGTTCAAATCATAAACCTTAAAAATTCTGAATCAAAAACACGTTTCAGAATGAATACATGCAATATCACAGCATTTATATAATTTGAAAACATACACAACAGAATGTTAACCTAAATAACAGAGAGACGCTCTTTGATGATGTCAGAAGTGGGAAAATTATCCTCTACTGCAAGGATCAATACCAAGGGTGATGTCAGTCCGAGGTTGGACAGACAGTTCCTGGACAGATGTTCTCATAGAAGTACTTTTTGTGTAAGGTTGCAATGGCCTTCATGCAAGGTTGTGGTTTTGCAGTGTTCTCTGTGATGATTTTTGTCATCAGGCATTCTTGCATAAGAAATCTCCTTTGTGGCCTTCCCCGGCTCTATTTGTCAGGTTTTTTTTTTTAACACAAGTAGCTTCATTTTGATTCTGACAACTTTCACAATTCCCACTTTTGATCAAGATCTTTCTCTAAAAGCATGGTTAATCAATCATCCTGTAGTCAGGTTCTGATGTCCCTCAGTGTCCGAGGGTTCCCTTTCCTGGGCTGTGGATCTGGTCCCACATTGGAGAGAATGAATGGCAGCTAGGAGTCAATATCAAAACCTTTTTAGCCACATTTCAGCAACCAGGGAGGTCTGAAGGGAGTGGCTGTCAAGCTAAGTCTACCTAAGTCCATTACTAGGTTCCATATTGTCTGACCTGAAGGCGTGTTGTCATCTCAAAGTGCTGCATCAGCATTATTCTCTTCGAACTTATACTTCTGCAACAGTCTAACAAATAACAGGTATGATATTTAAAATGGAAAATATAGAGTAAAATTAATAGTAATATGACCATCCAGTTTGCATAATTGTTTTGAGCTGTGAACCTCAGCTTAAAAGCAACCAATTGAAAAAATCAAATGACTGTTATCCTGTCAAGTGAAAAAGGTACCCCTTATGAGGGGTAAGAGTCTCATTGTGTATGGAGTCTTCTTCCAACATCTTAGCAAAAGCCATGTACAGCATGAAATCGTCAACTTCTCATCCTGGTTTGTAGTTTGAACATCTCTGGTTATGGCATCAGGTGGTTTGGTGAACTTTCTTTGTGGTCCATATATCAGGCATGAGACTTGTCCCTTAAAATTTATCTAGTTTTAGTTCATAGAGCTTTAGGAACAGAGCAGTTTCCAGTTTTAGTAATCCTATGGAAGAAAGCTGAATTGGAGGAATCTGGAAAAATTTAGGACCTAGACTAGTCTACAGGTACATAATAAAAAACTCAAATATAATGCACAGGGCTAAAATCTAATAACAGGTATGTTACGGTTTTTCTTTAGAAATATAACTTTTTCTCTCTACAATGATCATATAGGAATCCCAGATTCAAAGACCTCTTGAGGCTAGGAAGCCAAACCAAGGGAGACTTTAGATTTTACCTACGGTCTTAAAGTTCCTGGACCTGGCAGGCAGTGACAGTTTTTTTACTTACTATAAGCTGAGAACTCTTGAAGTTAGGCATTATATGTATATTTTCAAATATGATATTTCAGTCAAGGCCTTGCTAATATAACCAGTGTTTCCAATCATACAGTGCTATAAAGGGAAAGCAAATTCTTATTGAACTTATGTAATTAACCATATTGCCTCTATGAGTCCATTTCTGTTGCTTATAACAAAAATACCTAAAACTGAGTAATCTGTAAAGAAACAATATTTATTGCTTACAGTTTCAGAGGCCGGGAAGTCCAAAGTCCAGGAAACTGGTGAGAACCTTGTTGGTGGGTAGTGACTCTTCACAGCAAAGCAGGGTGTCACATGGTGGATGGTGGAAGGAGAGAGAAAGAGAGACTCTCACGTGCTCCCCTTTTAAAGTCCTCAGAACCACGCCTATGACCACCATTAATTCATTCACTAGGACATGGTCCGTCTAATCACCTCTTCAAGGCCCCTCCTTTCAATGACCATAATAGGATTTCCCACCGTCAACAGTTATAGTGGAAATTAAGCTTTAATGACTTTGGGGGACCATTCAATCTACTGCAGTGCCATAAAAAATTATACAAATACTCACAAATAGTATTTGAATTTTGGAGGAATCAAGTAGGGAGAAAAAGCGAATGCTTCCATCTTTGTTTACAAAAATATACTTATCAAATTACTATAAGTTATAGCTTACATTGCTGTAAGCTTAAGAAATAGTTTCCTTAAATCTGGAAAACAAAACATTTAAGGAAAGAACCAACAGCGTTTTAAATAAAGGTTGCAAAAACATTGTCTTTATCTGTTATTCAACCTCATGTAATTAATTTTTTTTTTTCTTAAAAGATGACCAGTAAGGGGATCTTAACCCTTGACCTGGCGTTGTCAGCACCACACTCACCCAGTGAGCAACCGGCCATCCCTATATGGGATCCGAACCCATGGCCTTGGTGTTATCAGCTCCACACTCTACCGAGTGAGCCACGGGCCAGCCCCCTAATTTTTGTTGTTTGATCTCAATCAGCGTTTTCATGAACCCACCGGTTTCTTTATTAGAGTTCTAGAAACTTTTATTTTGTCCATTGATCTTAAAGTCATTAGAAACCTGTATTTAAGAGTATTTGTTAGAGTCTTTTCCATGAATCTGATTGCAGATACTTTTAGTGAAAAATCAAAACTGTTGGTAATGGAAACTTAGAATAGCCATGGTTAAAATCTGATGAAAGCTCATTATCATCAGCAATTAACAAGGAGATTTGGTTATTTCTATTGCATACAGCTTTTCAAGATAACAACCAGAATCAAGACTGACAGTGTTACATCAGGAGTACCAGATCTATACCAATATAACCTTAAAGAAGATTTAGCATAAAAACCAAAATATGTCTGATAACATGTTAGCCTTTAAGAATTTTGTATAATTTAGTCGTCGCCGCGTCCCCTTTGCCGGCTCACTTGCCCTGGTGGTGCCATGGCGGCCTTCAGCAAGTACTTGAGGGCGCGAAACTCCTCGCTGGCAGGGGCCGTGCTCCTGCTGCTCTGCCTGCTCCACAAGTGGCGCTGCGCCCTCAGCTTGCATGGTAAAAAAAAAGTGGAAAACCACCACTACAGAGCAATGAGAAAGAGGGGAGTAAAGAGTGAGCTGCGGTGGACAAGGTGTTTTTATTAAGGCTCACACAGATTCTGAAAATCATGGTCCCTAGAACATTTTGTAAAGAGACTGGTTCCTTGATACTTATTGCTGTTACGCTGGTGTCTCGAACATATTGTGACGTTTGGATGGCTCAAAATGGGACACTCATTGAAAGTGGTATCATTGGTCGTAGCAGAAAAGATTTCAAGGGATATTTATTCAACTTGATTGCTGCCATGGCTCTCATTTCTCTGGTTAATAACTTCCTGAAATATGGGTTAAAATGAGCACAAATTGTGCTTCCGAGTAAGACTCACTAAATACCTCTACGAGGAGTATCTTCAAGCTTTCATATATTATAAAATGGGAAATCTGGACAACAGAATAGCTCATCCAGACCAGCTGCTAACACAAGAGGTAGAAAAATTTTGTAACAGTGTAGTTGATCTGTATTCAAATCTTAGTAAGCCATTTTTAGACATAGTTTTGCATACCTTCAAGTTAACAAGTGCAATTGGAGCTCAGGGCCCAGCAGGCATGATGGGCTACTTCCTTGTTTCTGGGCTATTTCTAACTCGACTGAGAAGACCCATTGGTAAGATGACAATAACTGAGCAGAAGTATGAAGGAGAATAGAGATACATTAATTCTCGGCTTATCACAAACAGTGAAGAAATTGCCTTTTACAACGGGAATAAAAGAGGAAAGCAGACAATCCACTCAGTCTTCCGAAAACTGGTGGAGCATCTACCTAATTTCATTTTGGCAATAGCATAATTGCCCAATACCTTGTCACAGTAGTTGGTTACCTGGTTGTCAATCGTCCTTTCCTAGATTTATCTCATCCTCGACATCTCAAGAGTACATATTCAGATCTTCTGGAGGACTGCTACCAAAGTGGAAGAATGCTTGTGCGAATGTCTCAGGCTCTGGGTCGAATGTTTTGGCTGGGCATGAAATGACTAGATTGGCTGGTTTTAGTGCTCAGATTACAGAATTAATGCAAGTATTAAAGGATTTAAATCATGGCAAATATGAATGCATAATGGCTTCACAATAGGAAAGGGGAAGTGAAAGAGCACAAGTCGGGCCAACCTCATGGCTCACTCAGGAGAGTGCGGCGCTGTGAGCACAGCAGTGCTCCCGCCTTGGGTTCGGATCCTATATAGGGATGGCCAGTTCGCCCACTGGCTGAGCGCGGTCACAAAAAAAAAAAAAGAAAGAAAGAAAGAGCACAAGTCATTCTCTTGATACCTGGTGCTGGAGAAATCATCAATGCAGATAACATTATAAAGTTTGATCATGTTCCTTTAGCTACGCCAAGTGGAGATGTCTTGATCTGAGACCTTAGTTTTGAAGTTCAGTCTGGGGCCAGCATTCCAGTTTGTGGTCTAAATGGCTGTGGAAAGAGTTCACTTTTCCATGCTCTTAGTGAATTACGGCCTCTTTTTGGAGGACGTCTAACCAAACCTGAGAGAGGAAAGTTATTTTATGTTCCTCAGAGACTTTATATGACCCTTGGAACACTTCGAGACCAAGTGATATATCCAGATTGGAGAGAAGATCAGAAAAAGAAGGGGATATCTGATCTAGTCCTGAAGGAATACTTAGACAATGTCCAGTTGGGTCATATCCTTAAAAACGAAAGAGCCTGGGACAGTGTTCGGGACAGGATGGATGTACTCAGTGGTGGAGAAAAACGAAGAATGGCAATGGCAAAATTATTTTATCATAAACCCCAGTTTGCCATTTTGGATGAATGCACAAGTGCGGTTAGTGTGGATGTGGAAGGCTACATGCACAGTCATTGTCGAAAGGTGAGCATTACCCTCTTCACTGTGTCACATAGAAAATCTCTTTGGAAACACCACAAGTACTACCTGCATATGGATGGCAGAGGAAATTATTAATTCAAACACATAACAGACGATACAGTTGAGTTTGGCTCTTACAGAAATCTGGGGAACCGTACCTGCTTCAATGAAATAATTACAGAACACACTTAGAATTACAAAGCACATTTAAAATAAAGTTGAGCTTTTTTTTTTTACATGAAGCAACAGATTAACTAGATACAGAATAATTGAAGACAAGTTGTTAAAACATTTAATATTATATAGGATATTGCTAATTGTGTGTATGTTGGTTTAATTATTAATATGTACTAAAAATGTCCTTATTCTTGTGGTTAAAACCTGCCTAAATTAAATTGGGCTTAAATCAGTGTAACCTGATTCATCCTGGGATATAGACCATTTGAAATCAGCTAATTTGACTTTTATGGCTCTATCTTTTCCTTCAATGAAGAACCCTGTTTAAAAATGGGGTCATTTTTCCTATTCTAACAAGACAGTCTTGAGTTTCATTTTCTTGTGCCCCATGGTAGTGGGAAACAAATTGTAATGTATTATTAAAATGTATAACATCGTTGCATAATAGCATTTATTACACAGTGGTAGATTTTTTTAGCTGCCACAATTATACTCATTCCTTATATATGTCTTGGGATGCATTTGACTCCAGGAAGGCCATTTCGATTTTCTTTAGCTAAATAAATACCCCCTCAATCTGCAGTATGGAGTTATTTGAGGGTTCTTTGCGGTGATGTCACAAACATACGTATATGTGCAGTTTGCTTACAATGAGTGGTTACTACGTGTCACACCTAATCTTCACAATGTTTGGGATACTAAATCACAAGGTCCTTACATGTCAAGCTCAAGGTCTTACAAGCATTTTAGATTTTTAAAAGAATTGGACAGATTGTGTATTGTAAAAAGCCCATTCATTAGAAGTATGGTGGTTAGATGGTATTAAATTCCAGATGAGCCATAGGAATGCACTACATTAATGCACTAAGTATGCAATGCTATCACTGTCTTTGACTCTGATTTTGTTTTTAAAATGTTATAAAATTATTATGCATATGGGTGAATTTTGTTTCCTAGGCACTGGTTTATTTCTGTGAATTCTGAATAACTTTTTCATATTTGGGATATTATGTTGACCTATCTTAAGAGAAATCGATTTCAGCTCACCAAACCACCATTAATGACTACATGTATTATTTGCACAGGGAGAACTGAAAGTAAATATAATTAATAAGCTAAATTTGAAATCAGTTTTACCAAACTGAGGTTCAGAAAGAGGCATTTTGCATTCTTGTTTCTACATAACCAGTTTTGGTTTTTGCAGAATTAACTGTAAGAATCACCGGCTACCAAAGTAAACTTGATGTACTGATTCCATAATATGTAACATTCAGTTTTTACCAATTATCTTTAGCAAATTTGTGTACTTATTTTCTGTTCAGATTTTTAAAAAGAAGAAAAAAAAGAATTTTGTATAATTTTGTAACATTTATGTAACCCATAAATGCAACTGAAAGATCTAGTATCCCTTATCACTTGACAACATTTTCCATACAATTACATCATAAGCCTAATCATTCAATATCTCTACAAGATGAGAGATCTATCCTTTGAGACTCTCCAGGGGTCCAACTGGAAAATCTCAAAAATTTAACTTAGAATTTGGATATTGGGGAAGCCTGACAAAA
This sequence comes from Cynocephalus volans, assembly GCF_027409185.1. NCBI lineage: Eukaryota > Metazoa > Chordata > Mammalia > Dermoptera > Cynocephalidae > Cynocephalus > Cynocephalus volans. The sequence goes on from NC_084469.1 coordinate 115,918,769, forward strand.
ATGCCAAAAGTTTTAAAACACTTGATCAAAACAGGATCACAGGTCACTGTGAAATAATAATCATTCATTTAACCGGAGTAATAATCAAAAGACTTTAAAAGCAATACAGAAAGGTACATGGATTAAACCTTTGCCCTTTTAAAGCTTAGTTTTCCCAAGCAATCAAAAATGAATAAACACGATACAGGATATTATCTTAATAAAACACAAAATCTTTGTTTTTTATGTTTGTTTTTTTAAGGCCAATTACCAAAAATGGTAAAGAAAAACCTTCTGCAGTGTGATTGTTTTGTTTTGTTTTGTTTTGTTTTGTTTTGTTTTGTTTTGTTTTGTTTTGTTTTGTTTTATGGGAAGCTCGTTTAGATAACCTGTAAGTCAAACTTATTGAAAAGGTATTTGGACTTCTGGTCAAGATGGCAGAATAGACGGTCCCCAGCGTCACTCTCTCCCACAAATCAACCAATTTACAACTATAAAAATGTAACATCAGCCAAGCTGGGGCTGCTGGAGCTCAGGTGAAGAGAAGGAGAGACCTACGGAACTCATGAAGGTGGGAGAAAGCACAATGAGAGAAAGAAAAAACTGCTCTCTGCATTTCGGGCCACGGCCGCTTTAATACTGGAGCACATGGATCAGGAGCCAGCAGAAGCCGCAGCTGTGCCCTTTAGATGGAGTTACTTGGAGGCGGAAGGGGAGAAAAGGACTTTGGTGGCTCCCAGGATAGCAAGACCACTAATAGGGTTCCCGTAGACCCATGCAGGAGCAAGGAGCCAGAACAGCTGAAAAACAGAGGCCAGTGAGTCATCGCAAGGGACCTGCGCAGGGCCCGTCCCATGGGAAGTGTTTGGAGCATGGACAGTGGGGGAGACGGGCCCACCAGGAGAACACTGGGACACAGCAAGGACAGCCGATCCACCCCCCAATCAGTGCAGGACCACTCAGAGGAGACTGGTTGGGAATGCAGAATTGCATGGGGTGCAGTCCAATGAAAAAACTCAGGCCTAGATCAGAGTTTCTACACAACCCAGGTGCACCAAGTATCTGGAGAGCCAAAAGTACCTACAAGGTCAACTGTTAAACCCTGAGCTGCACAAAAAGCCTTCCCTAGGGAAACAGCAGCAAAGCAGCAATTTACCTCACCCACACACCTCAAGTACTAGTTCCCACAGGAAGCTCCCCAAGTTAGAAGCAAGCAAAGGACAAAAAGTTAGTTCCGGCCCAGGCACACCACTAATGCCTTGGGGCCCACCAGGGGACATGAGGTATGGAGCCAGGGGCAGGACCCCTGCCCACAACGACTCACATGGCCAGCACCTCAGGGCCCCACCCAGGAACCCAAGGATTGGAGCAGGGGATGGGAGCCCACTCCCACAACCAGGCAGCTTGTGCCAGCACCTTGGGGCCCACCCCAACACCCAGGGTATGGAGCTGGGGACCAGACACTCCTCCCACAACTAGGCACACAAGCCAATGCCTCGGGGCCTGCCCCAGGACCCAGGGTATGGAGCCAGGGACCTGACCCCTCCTCCCCCAACCAGGCACATGGTGCCAGCACCTTTGGGCCTGCCCTGGGACCCGGGGCATGGAGAAGAGGACCAGACCCCCCTCCCACAACCAGGCACACTGTGCCAGTGCCTCTGGGCCCACCTAGGGACCCGGGGTAAGGAGCTAGGGACTGGACCCCCCACACACAACGAGGCACACTGGGACAGCACATCAGGGCCCTGCCCAGGGGCCCGAGACATGGAGAAGGGGACCAGACCCTCTTCCCACAACCAGGCACATTGTGCCAACACCTTGGGGCCCTCCCAGGGACCCAAGGCATGGAGAAGGGGACTGGACCCCCCTCCCACAACCAGGCACACTGTGCCAGCATCTCGGGGCCCAGGCTAGGACCCGAGGTATGGAGCCTGGGACCAGACCCCCCTCCCACAACCAGGCACCCTATGCCAGCTCCTTGTGGCCTCCCCTGGGACCCAGGGTATGGAGAAGGGGACCGGACCCCCCACACACAACCAGGCACACCACCAGCACCAAGGACCATGCCAAAAACATCACCTCCATGTGGGTTGCCCACCACAACCACCACAATAACCATAGCTGCCGTGAAAGCAGCTAGACATCACAATCACCATGCAGATGGTCTGCCAGCCACTGGAGTGCATTGACACAAGTAGAGTCACCAGCAGAGATAAAGAAAACAATAGGACATCTCTCTCCACAAAGCCTATTTCAGAGTGACAGAAGAAGCATCTGCTCTACAGTAATATTGGGGGACCTGATCACATCTCTCAGCATTGAACAGATCATCTAGGCAACAAATCAACAGAGTAACCATTATTCTTTCACAAGGAGAGAAAAAATCTAGGGCAATTAGAGGGGGGAGGGAGAGGAGGATGGGGTGAGATTGGACAAAGGCATAAAGAATAAGTATGATTTGTAACAATATATATGCTAGTAATATTGATTTGATCAACATATCTCAACATTGAACCCCAAAAATATGTATAATCAATTTTGATTCAATAAATTTTTTTTAAAAAAAAAGAAAGAAAAATAAAAATAGTGCCGGGACCCCGGTTAGGGTAGAGGCCTGGTTTCATTCACAGACTCTCCAGTCCTCCTGCACAGAAGGAGCAGTGTGGTCTTGGACACCCTGAGCGTGCCCAGGGGACAGCAGTAGTCACAACAGGCTAGTGTCCCAGTTATGCATAAGAGAGGAAGGAGACATGCTGGGATGAGAGTGGGAGCCACCGTGAGTAGGACTCTGTGCTTGAATGTGACCAATGTTCTGACCCGGCACTGCAGGCTCCCAAGCGGGGCTGCAACACAGGTGGAGGTGACCCTTAGGAACATCATAGGATGACACAGGAAGAGCTGTCCCAACATCATAGGGTGACACAGGTGGAAGTGTCCCTGAGGAATGCCACAGGGTAACACAAGTGAAGGTGTCCCTTAGGAACGTCACAGGATTACACAGGTGGAGGTGACCCTTAGGAACTTCAGGGAGCAGAGAGCCTCCTCAGACATCTTCCTCTCGGGCTGCCACTAGGATAGAAGAATGCATTGTGTCATCACTCAGAAAAGTCTCCCATGGATGGCTGCTCTCCCCGACCACTAACCTGGGAGTTTCCAAAGAGGCAGTCCCATCTTCCTGGACAGCAGCTGCCCCTGGCACCCAGCTGGGCAGTGACTCATCGGTCACCTCATCCCTCACGTGTCGCTCTGAAATGTAACAGACTCCATGCAGAAAACGTTCATTTTTCATATCCTCAATTTTTTAAAAACTGGGTTCAATACTGTATACCTTAATAAATACTATGCAAATTCCATGCAGGAAAGAAATTAAAACTCTTTGCTTCTTCACAGCCACGTATCACAAATATCACTTGGGCCAACCTCATGAACAGGCTGAAGTGAGCTGCACTGTGTCCTTTAGGCTGGTGGAGTGTGTGACACGTGAGATCTACTTCAGTCAAAAGAAACAAAGAGGAATGAGCACACAGCAGTGCAGTGGGTCTGGGAGGGACACTGCGTAAGTTCAGTACGACGGCCAGTTTTTAGCTAGTGTGCTGCTTCAGAAAAATTATAATTGAACATTAAAACTAAAATCACCATAACTACTGTACACGTCTCCTAAGCTATTGAATGACACGGTTTTCACCCAAGGTTTCCCACTTCTCTCTTTTGGTTTTTACTTGAGGAAATTTAAAAATTATGTCATTGGGAGACATTGAGGTTGACTGTCCCCTCGGTAAGCAGCTATCATGAGTAAGAGACAAAGAAAGAAAAAGAGAAGAGAAAATGCGAGGGACCTCGGGGCAGATGGGACAGCCAGGCAGCTTTCGGGAGGTGACATTTGAGTTGACACCTGAAAAGCGAGAGAAACCGGCCCGTGAGCGGGAGGGGAACGAGCCCCCACCACACGACTTGTTTGGGTGAAGGCCACTGCAGGCTGCAGAGCTCCCAGTCTGCTCTGACCTGGCAGTGGCCTCAGAGGTGGCAGGGGCAGGGGATGCCTGCTGAAAAGGCATTGAGAAAGTGTCACGCTGTGGAGTGTGTGGGGGAAAGATGTTAGATCGTCCCCATTTGCTGGTTTCCTGATGCAACGATTTTTGAGCACAAAAAAGTGCCTTTGCCAACCTTCCCCATAGTTTAATCCTGTTCAGAAGCTTTTTAAAGAGGGAAAAACAATGCATCGTCAGCTTCACCTGGCAAGGCGTACACCTGGCCTTGATGTGATGTCAGGAGTGTAAGCAGGTCACAGCAGCAAAAATCACGAAAAAGTAAAATGTTGACAGGAAAGATCAGTGATTCTCTAGGAAGGTCAGAGGTTCTTAACCTTTTTTGTGTCATGAACTCCATAGTGGGTTGAATGGTGACCTCCCCAAAAAGACGCATCACGTTCTAAACCCCAGAACCTGTGAATGTGACCTCATTTAGCAAAAGGTTCTTTGCAGATGTAATTAGGTTAAGGATCTTGATATGAGATCATCATGGAATTAGGGTGAACCCTAAATCCAATGATGGGTGTCTTTATAAGAAGAAGAGGGGACCTGGGCACACAGAGGAGAACACCATGTGACAGCAGAGGCAGCAACAGGAGTGCGGCAGCCCCAGCCAGGACTGCCAAGGGCTGCCGCAGCCTCTGGAAGCTGGGAGAGGTCACGGAATGGGCTCTCCCTCAGAGCCTCCAGGAAGAGTCAACCCCACTGACACCCTGGTTTTGGACTTCTGGCCTCCAGAACTGGGAGAGGATAAATTTCTGTTGTTTTAAGGCCCCTGATTTGTGGTCATATGTTACAGCAGCCTCAGGAAACCCCTTTGGCAACTCGGTAAGGATAATGGACCCCTGGTCAAGAATGCTTTTAAAATGCATGTGATAAAACGTATAGCACTGGAAAAGAGTGCAATTATACTGCACTACACTCCTCTCTGTGGAGCCCTTGGGCCCCCCGTGAAGAACAAGGAGAAACTTGTGTGACTCTCAGCAGAGAATTTCTTGGAGCTTGTTCCTATTTAGTAACAGAGGACACCCCAGAAACCCCACTAAATTACCAATTTCCATGTGTCAGAATTCCTTACGAATGGCCACTGGCTAGGGGGTCTGCTGCAGAGGCATCAGAGTCATAAGCCATCTTCCCTGGATGTTAAAGGCCATAACACAATTCCTAGCTTTGCTGCCAAGAGACTAACAAGGTCAGCCAGTGGGAAACATAAGCTCCAAGCAATGACTTCTCATGGGGCAAAAGAAGGTAAAACACTTCCATTAAGTACATTCTATTTAAGTTGTTTGTAAAAGAATGAGTCACAGCACACTTATTTCAGGGGCTAGGCACAACGATGCTAGACTCTTCAAGGGGCCCGGGGTCCTCTAACACGGATCTGCCCAAACTCTAGATGGGCCTCGAGTGCGCCTGCACTGCCTGCTACGGGCTGTGCTCCCACCCCTGTACCAGGATCCCATCCTCACCACCAGAAAAAAAAAAAAAAAGTGTGATGACCAACTTAACTTCTGACATTTGCTCCCAAACATTCAAATAATCTTGCCCTAAAATCGCATTCAACCTCAAAAACTCAAAAAGTGTTGGAGTGAGCAGAACTGAAGCCATGTTGGGACCTAAAACCACATGGGCTTTAGAGACGGGAAAAAAAGAACACAGTCATTTTCTTGGCATGCATTTCTATGGTTCCCTCTTTTTCCAAGGTTATTTGATATTTTGAACCTTGGTTATGGGGCAAAATGACATTATTTACATGAATGTAAGGTTGTTTTCCAGTCAGCCTAGAGCTGCAGACTTGCCACGAGACACATACCAGCCAGAACCTGGGAAACCAAAGACAACATCAGTAAAGCTGTGCTGATTCCACCTGAAGCACATCAAAATCCTACAGGACCCTAAGATGATGTCAAGGAAGAGAACAGAAGCCAGAGGGAACCTTGGCGAGAATTTGCACCCGGCCCCTTACATCTACCCCTCCCTCCTGCTTTTCACTCCCCACATTCCATTCCCTCAACCCCCTCTTTAAAAACGCTTCAGTAAAATTGAGCTTTGAGATGGGTTAGTCAACCATCTCCTTCAGGTGACCTGTCCTGAATAAATAAATGCCTTCCTTTATCATCAACATTTGACTTTTGAGTCTTTGGGTGGTAACAAAAGGACCAAAAGTGTTAACATTGACTAATGGTGTTCCCTGGTCCATGTACCTAGAAAGAGAACTGATCACAAGCTGGGCTCAGTAACAAAAGGACCAAAAGTGTTAACATTGACTAATGGTGTTCCCTGGTCCATGTACCTAGAGAGAGAACTGATCACAAGCTGACCTTGGTCAAACACTTGGGAAGATAATGAGTTCAGAGAAAAAGAGAGAACTCCCAGGCCCAGTCGCCAGAATCAGTGCTAGATCCAGCCTGAGTGGGGGCTCTGTCTACAGATGCCTCCACCCCCTTCAGCACTTCCTTGCCCCCACCCCCTAGAGCTATGGCCTCAAACTGCCCCACGAACCTCACTGTGGCATCCAGGCCAGGTGGGCAGGGGAGCCTGCCACTGACTGTGCCTCCTGCTCCCATCAACCCTACTGTATTAACAAGGGGGACAGCCCTGATATGGCCCCCAAGATTTCCCACCTTAATCCCCACCACAGCTGTGACAGTGATGAGATGCCATGCCCATAAGTCACATGGCAAAAGGGATTTTGGAGATGTAATTAAGGTTACTGATCAGTTGACTTTGACTCCAAAGGGAAAGTATCTGGGTGAGTCTAATCTAATCACATGAATGGTTAAAAGCAGGCAGTTTTCTCCAGCTGGTAGCAGAATAGGAAGCCAGAAAGTCAAAACATGAGGGGGCCACATGGAAAGCATGAGAAGGAATGTGGGTGGCCCCTAGGAACGAAGACTGGTCCCTGATGACATCCAGCAAGAAAATGGAGAACCTCAGTCCTACAACCACCAGGAACTGAATTCTGCTATCAACCCAGATGAGTCTAAATGTAGAATCTTCTCTGGAGCCTCCAGATAAGTGCCCAACCCATCCAATACCTTGACTTTGGCCTTGAGAGACCCTGGGCAGAGAACCCAGTCGAGTCTGTGTGGACCTCTAACCTACAGAACTACGAGATGAAAAATGAGTGTTATTTTAAGCCACTGGGTTTGCGGTACCTTGTCATGCAGCTATAGGAAACTCACACAAGTAGCATTCCACCAGGGGCACACTGGCTGCTCTGCCAGCTGCAGCTGAAAGACTCACAGTAGGGAGGAAGCACGCGAGACTGGGCCACACAGCACTGGTCCCCAAGCTCCTCCTTCACGCCAGGCACCACCTCTCCCACCCCACCCAATACAGTGGGCACCAACCTCCCGTGGCCAAGGAACACTGGAGATGTGGCTCATGTGGGTTGAGATGTGCTGTCACTGCACCAGATTTCAGAGACTTCGTGCCAGAAAATAGATTGTAAGATATATCATTAATCATTTTTACATGATCACCTGTTGAATGGATGATATTGTGGATCTACTGAGTTACATGAAATGTATTATTAAAATAAATTTCACCTGTTTCTTTTTACTTTCTTAATGTGGCTTCAAGGAAATTAAAAACTATACCTATGGTTCACATTGCATTTCAGCAGGATAACTCCGATTGAAGTGTCAGCTCGCTACCCTCGCGGCAGCCCTGTGGCGTGGTGCTTTCCCGTGTTTCAGAGGAGAAAACTGAGACTTCACAGGGTAAAGGAGACTGTTCGGCATCGTCCAGGGAGTGAGCAGCAGAGTGGCGGTCAGAACCCAGGTGTCTGAGCCCAACGCCCTTCTCTTACTGCTTAGTGGGCTACCTTCCCAAACAACAGCAAAAGTTTGTACTTTCAACAGAGGTCTTTACTGTGTTAAAACAAATGGCTACTGACGGGGTGAGATCACAAGGCCGGTCAGCAAGGGGAAGCATTTTGGGGTAGGAGGAGACCCTCGCTCTCTCCAAATTGCACTCTAGGGACTGGCTCTGAAAACCACAGGAAACCAGACCTTCTCTATGAGTGACATGGCAGTCATTAGGGAAATTAGGGGAACTGGGGATTCTCGGTCTCCTTCCTGAGATAATAAGAGGCTTCTCCATGATATCTAAGGAAATACTGTAGGAAAATAAAGGTTATGATTCACAATTTTTGTAAATGCCTTTGTTTAAGCTCTAAGCATTTGAATTACTAATTAAGAAGTAAAATACGCTGGGTATCTTTGTCTAAATGTTATCCCCCATCCTTCCAAACACCCAAAACAAAATCTCGGAGACCCTGTCCTTCAAGGGCATGGACTGTGCCTTCATTCACTAGGAATCTGGGCTGGGAACAGAAAGGGAACAGGGCTGTCCTCCAGTCAAGGTGCATACAAACAGCAGGGTGACACTTCCTGCCCCCGGCCTGCCTGCGGGATCTGGGGCTGGGGCAGTCCTCAACACCAGGGCCCTGAGGGCTAATCACAGCTACTCAGACAGTCGTGATTTGAGGCTGTGGCTGAATCGCTAACTGTTCATCCGCTTTGTTCTATCTACTAACCCCAAGATACTCTGCCATATTTTACACTCTCTTAGTGTCCCCTTTCAATTTATATTTAAGTTGTACTCCATAGAAAAATTTTAATCCATGTGCAATTCAGTTTTTCCTCCATCAAGGATGCTGGGTTCCAAGTTTCTCCCTTAGGAAAGCTGTTGTTATCACTACCATGCTAGTCCTCAAGGATATAGAAATCTGCCAAGCACACCACCTCCCAGAAGACCTCCTGGAGTGGCTCTTGGGGGTGGAGGTCAGGAGAGGCTAAGTAGTGTCAGTGGAGGGTCTCCAGGGACATGTTTCGAAATCCATTCTATATTTGCTTTTGGCAATAACATGTGACATTCCTCGTTACTTCTCGAAAGCCTTTGCTTTAAAGATGCTGACCTCACCAACACGGACAGTGGCTCCAGCAGGGAAGTGGGTTCCTTCCTGCACATCCCAGGCTAGCTTGAGCCTGACCCTGGAGTCACACGACCAAACAAGGGTGACTGTGGGTTGGAAAAAGACAAAATGCTCCTCTCAAGTTCCCAAGGTCTTAACAAGCAGGTTATAATTTTTGTTACACTGATGATGAACAGAAATTCTTTGTTATAAAAGTTACACATCTGGATATTTTACTTTTCATTAACCTTTTTCCCTGCCCGTACCTCAAATGGTTCATTTTGGGAGTGTACATCTGAGTCCATCATCCACTTGGAATTAGAAGAGGGATGTTTGAACCCCCTGGGCCCACCGTTCCCCTCTATACTCCCCCACATGGCCTCTTTCTTTGATTTGTGCCTTTTAAAAATTATCTGATCTGTACACGCAGGTTCATGGCACTATTATTCACAATAGCCAAAAGGCAGAAACAGCCCAAGTGTCGATCGATGGCAGAATGGATAAACAAATTGTGGAAAATCCATACAATGGAATGCTATTCAGCCTTAGAAAGTAATGCGATTCTGTCACATGCCACACGTGAATGTACTGAGAGGACATCATGCTGAGTGAAGCTAGCTGGACACACAAGGAGAAACGCTGTGTGATTCCACGTATATGAGACAAATTCAGAGACAGAAAGTACAATGGAGGTTACCAGGGCTGAAGGGACTGGGAGGAAATGGGGAGTTGGTGTTTATGAGCTCATAGTTTCAGTTTGGGAAGATAAAAAAGTTCTGAAGACAGATGATGGCGACAGCTGTACAACATTGTGAATGTACTTAATGCCCCTGAACTGTGCACTGAAACCTGGTTAAAACTGCCAATTTTATGTTATGTATAATTTATCACAATAAAAAATAAATAAAAACATTTTTTAGCAACAGGAAATAACAGATTATCTGTATTCTTTAGATAATAAATACTAATCTCATAAAAATGAAAATTTCCCATTCTGAAATGTAGAGTAAGCAGCTAATCAAGGAATGTAGGATGGGGGGGGGTGAAATTGCTATTTCCTTGAACTCGTACAGAAAAAGAATAAATTTCGACTTAAATATATTTTCCCCTCTGTTGAAGAATTAAAGGATAACATTGTCTGTAAAAAATAGTTTGAGGAGTTGAGAGAGAATAGAAAGATCAATTTCCATGTGATTCTGTAAATGGCTTGCTTTTGTCTGCTTGTTCCTCTGCTCCTCTGCTCTTCACTATTGACTTATTTTAGGGCAGCTCCCTACTAAAATTGATTTTACTTTTTATAAAGATAAAAGATAATTATAGGAAATTTCCACAGTGTATAGAGGCATATGGCAAAAAAAAATTTTTTTCCCTGAAATTCAGCCTCCAGTATAACCACCATCAACATTTGGTTGACTTTTTCCCAAACCTCTTGCTATTCTAATGGATGTAGATCGATGATCAATAGATCGGTAGGTAGATATAGAGAAATAGATGATAAATTATATAGATATGATAGGTAGATATATAAATAGAACAGACAGATAAATTTTACATAAATAAATGAAATTATGTTTGCTTTTTTAATTCAGCAAGAAATACATATACATAGACATGGATATAAAAATAGATATCGATATAGAGAGAGATATAGATATCATCGTTTTTAAAGGCTGACAAATATCCCAGTGTGTAGATAAACCATGATTTATGTAACTAGTCCCTTAATGTTGCACATTGTAGTTGTTTACAATTTTTTCCTACAAAAGACCATGTTGTCATGATCATCTTTGCTCATATAACCTTGTGAAATTGTCCAGGTACCTCCTAAGATAAATTTCTAGGTCTAGGATTACTATGTCAAAGAATATGCACTTGAGTTTTTTGGACATTGCTATGGTCTAAATGTTCGTGTCCCTCCAAAATTCATATGTTGAAATCTAACCCCAGAGGCCTGAAAAAGCTTCTTTGCCCCTTTCTCCACGTGAGGAGACGTAGAACTGGCCATCCATGAAGAACAGTCCCTCACCAGACACCGAACCTGCTGAAGTCTACCGATCTTGGACTTCCCAGTCTCCAAAACTGTGAGCAATAAATTTCTGTTCTTTATAAAATACCTAGTATAAGATATTTTGTTATAGCAGCCCAAACAGACTGAGACATATTTCCAAACTGCCTTCCAGAAAGGTTGTGGAAATTTTACGCTCCCGCCAACGGTACACGAGAGTGCCCATTACTCTGCACTCTTAGCAACATTAAGCATTGTCATTCTGTTTCTGCATTTGCCAATCTAATAAGCAAAAGACATCCTACTATCATTATTTGCACTTTTCTGAGCAGTAGTGAGGTTGAACTTTTTTTCATACACCATAATTACAGACCATTTTATTTCTTCTTATTTGAATTCCCCATTTATGACCTTTGCTCACTATTACTTATCTTTCCCTTCATTAGTTTTTAGGTTTTTTTTAAACATAACTTGATTCTTTGTCTTTACCTACGGCAAACACATTTTCTTAATTTGTCATTTTAACTTTGCTACTTGCTATGGTTTGAATATTGTTTGTCCCCACCGAAACTGATGCTGAGGATTGATCCTCAACGTGGCAATGTAGGGAGGTGGAACTGTTAAGAGTTGGGGCCTAAGAGGAGGCATTTGTGTTAGGTGGCCCTGCCCTTGTGGACAGCATGGTGCCATTGTCTTGGCAGTGAGTGAGTTCTTGCACTGTAGATAGACTGGATTAGTTATGGGACAGCGAGTTGTTATAAAATTGAGTTTGGCTTCCTAGACGCTCTGTTGATTCCTCTCTTGCTCTATGATCTCCCTTCTCCTCCCACCTTCCTCCATGAGTTGAAACAGTACAAAACCTTCACCAGACTCACCGCCTGATCATGGACTTTCCAACCACCAGACTTGTGAGCCAAATAAACCTCTTTTCTTTATAAATTACTCAGTCTCAGGTGTTCTCCTATAACAATACTAAATGTATTAAGATACTACTAGTGTTTTGTTTTACTGCACAGAACTTTTTGACTTTTAGGGAATCAAATCTATCAATCTCTTCTTTTGTCCTCCCTAATTTTATGTTATGTTCATAAAAGATTCCTTCACCCCAAGACTATAAAAACATTCACCTAAAGTTTCCTCCAGTAGTTCTGTGTTTGTGTCTTACATACAAATATTTCATTCCCTTCTGAATGGGTTCTGAAACAAGAAACAGGCTGTGAATCCCACTCTTCATCCCAAATGGCCAACCAGTTTTCTTAACATCTTAGGCTGAAAGGCTGCTGTTTCCCCACTGATTTAAAATACTTCCTCTAACAGTTATCATTTAATAAATTAGGTTATTTCTGCATTCTTTCTTTTTTTCCCTTGTGCTGTCTATTCCTGCCTCATTATCAACACAATTTGGATTTACCATGGCTTTAAGGTGCTGTTCTCAAGACTTTGGATCCAGCTATGACAGAGGAAGCACACTCCAGCCTCTCTCTCCCACTGACTATATCCAGAAGCCTCGACAGACACTTGAAGCAACTATGTGAGAACAAAGAAAAGTCAATGATAGCAGGTGGACTGGGGAAGAAAATAAAAATTCCAAGAACACTGTTAGGGTGATGAGCTTCCTAAGTTTTTTTCCTCCCATGTTTCCAGACTTCCCTGTAGTTCCATGGAAGCCCAGACCCTGGAACTACATGGTGAGTGTGGACAAAAAAATTTCCAAGAGAAACCTGGACTGGGGGTGGGAGGAGTAAGGGGGTGGTTCCTGTGAGACAGAAAACAGGGGAAATCCCCTTTCTTCTTTTTTCCTTTCATTCTTCTGACCCTGCCCCAAAGCAAGTTTCAGTCGTGAATCCACCCTGTGGTGGTGCCACTGTCAGTGGGAGGTGGCAGACAACAAAAGCCTATTTTTCTAACCAGAAAAATAGGAAAGGGGGCCCTGATAATCCAAATACTGTGTAGGAAATGCTTATTATTTTCTCAGTCTTTTTTTTCTTGCTGCTTCACCCAAGGCAGACCGAATTGCAAGGATGTGCGACAGCGGAGGGCAGCTAAAACCCCATCTTATTAGTCAGAACACCTGGAAAAAGGGCTCTCAGGAGAAGATACAGCTGGAGAAAGGGACTCTTTAAATCTGCGGATGAACTCCTGGACTCACCCCAAGTTGCACATGTGTAAAATTGACCTAAAGGCACACATCAAAGGTGAAAGGCCAAAAAGTATATGAAATCACCAGGGCAATGCAAAACAAAACCACAACAAGATATCAACCTTACACCTGTTAGAGTGGCTGTTATCAAAAAAAAATAAAGATAATAGGTGTTGATGAGGATGTGGAGAAAGGGGAACCTTTGTACGCTGTTGGCGGAAATGTAAATTGGTGCAGCCACTATGCAAAACAGTACAGAGGTTACTCAAAACATTAAAAATAGAGCTACCACATGATTCTGTAATCCCACTTCTGGGTATTTATCCAAAGGAATTGAAATCAAGATCTAGAAGAGATATTTACACTCCCACGTTTACTGCAGCATTATTCGCAATAGCCAAGACATAGAAGCAACCTAAAGGTACATCAACAGATGAATAGATAAAGAATATGTATGTGTGTGTGTATATATATATATATATGTATATATGAATGGAATATTATTCAGCCTTTAAAAAGAGGAAAATCCTGCCATTTGCAAAAACATGGATAAACCTGGAGAATGTTATTTTAAGTGAAATAAACCAACCACAGAAAGACAAATACTGCAAAATGTCACTTATGTGATGAATCTAAAATAGTCAAACTTACAAAAGCAGAAAGTGAAATGGTGGTTGCCAGGGGCTGGGGTTTGAGGAAAATGGGGACTTGTTGGTCAAAGGGCATGGAAAGTTTCAGTTATGTGGGATGAATAAGTTCTGGAGATACAATGTGTAGCATGGTGACTGTAGTTAATAATGCTGTGTTGTAGACTTGAAATTTGCTAAGAGAGTTGATCTTAAGTGTCCTCACCACATATATCAAAGCACCACATTGTATACCTAAATATACACAATTTTTACTTGTCAACTATATCTCAATAAAGCTGGTAGGGTTCGAGAATAGAGCAACCACTTAAAAATAATACAAATAAATATATACTCAAAAACCAATAAACAAATTAACATGGAATACTAAAAGAAATATTCAAATAATCTAAAAGAAGGCAGGAAAGAAGAAACAGAAGACAGAAAAACAGGAAAAACAAACAAAAAAACTAAAACTAATAAATTGGTAGACCCAAATTCAACTATGTCAATAATTACATTAAGTGTACATAGTCAAGCACACTATTTAAAAGACAGATTGTCGATGACAGAATATTGAATAAAAGACAGATTGTTGAATAGAATATAATTATTCTGATTTGAGCACCACATATTGCACATGAGTATTGATATTCAACTCTGTACCCCACAGATATGTACAATCAATTTTGTTACAATTAAAAACAAATAAAAAATAAATAAAAGATAGACTGTTAGATTAGATTTTTTAAATATCCCACTATATGCTGTTTACAAGAAACTCACTTCAAATATAATGATATTAATGGGTAAAAAGTTAAAGGATGAAAACAGATAAATCATAAAAACATTAACCAAAGAAAGCTACTCAGAAAGTTAAACACAGAGTTATCATGTAACCCAACAATTCCATTCCTAGGTATACAACGAGGAGAAATGAAAACATATGTCCACACAAAATCTTGTACATGCATGTTTATAGCAGCATTATTTATAATAGCCAAAAAGTGGTAATAACTCAAATGGTCATCAACTGATGAGCTGATAATATGGTATATCCATACAATAGGATACTATATTGTGGTGATGTCTTCACACCCTGTGAATATACTAAAAAATTTTGAATTGTACACTTTAAATAAGTGAATTTTATGGTATGTTAATTATCTCTCAATAAAGCTATTCCTGTGGTGGCAGGAAAGGATAGAATGGCTATATTAATATCCAACAAAGTAGACTTCAGAATAAAGAAAATTATCAAAGATAAAGAGGAATAATACATGGTGACAAAAGGGTCAATTCATCAAGAACATAAAACAATCACAAATGTGTATGCACCTAACAACAAAGCTTCAAAATACTTGAAAAAATAAATGATAGAAATGATAGACCAATTCTAAAACTATACTTGAAGACTTCAATACCTCTATCAGGAATTGATAAAACAAGCAGAGAGAAAATCACCAAAATACAACACTAGCAACCAACTTCACCCAATTAACATTTACAGAACATTCCACCCAACAGCAGTAGAATACAGGTTCTTTTCAAGTATGCATGGATTTTCATTGAAATAGACCATATACTGAGTCACACAACAAATCTTAACAAATTTAAAATAATTGAAATCATACAAAGTATGTTCTCTGACCACAGTGGAATTAAACTAGAAATCACTGAAAGAACACTATTTAGAAAAATCCCCCCAAATATTTGGGAATTAAACAACGCACTTCCAAATAATCCCTGGGTCAAAAAGTAGGTCACAAGGGAAATAAGAAAATATTTTGAATGGAATGAAAATGAAAACACAACTTATAAAAATTTGTAACACAAGCACAGCAGTACTTTGAAGGAAGTTTGTGGCATTAAATGTTTATATTAGTAAAGGAGATAGATTTCAAATAAATAACTCAAGCTTCCACCCTCAGAAACCAGGAAAAAAGAGCAAATTAAACACAAAGCGAGCAAAAGGAAGAAAATATTAGATAGAAACAGGTATAAATGAAACTGAAAACAGAAAAACAACGTATTAAATCAGTAAAACTAAAGGCTGGTTCTTTGAAAAGATCAAGAAAATTGCTAAACATGTAGCCAGACTGACCAAGAAAAAAAAAGACAAAAATTACCAAACTAAGGGATATTATACAGATCCCAGAGACATTAAAAAAAAAAAAATTAACATTATAAACAACTGTGTGATAAATTTGACAGCTCACATAAAACTGACCAGTTCTTTCAAGGACACAGACTACCAAAACTCACTCAAGAAGAAATACATGATCTAAATCGCCCTATATCTATTAAAGAAATTGGGTTTGTAGCTTACAATCTTTCAAGAAAGAAACTCCAGGCCCAGATAGATGGTTTCACTGGCAATTCTACCCAACATTTAATAAAGGAGTAATACAAATTTTACATAGTCTCTTCCAGAAAATAAAAGAAGAGGGAACACTTTCTAAGTCATTCTACGCAGCCAGCCCTGCCCTGACACCAAAACCTGTGAAAAGTCATACAAGAAAGGAAAGATACAGACCAGTATCCCCCATTCACACAGATACAAAAGTCCTGATCAAAATATTAATGTTATATCAACATAAGAAAATCAATGTAATCCATTATATGAACACACTAAGGAATAAAAATCACATTATTATCTCAGTAAATGCAGAAAGTACATTTGACTAAATCTAACATTCATTCATGATTTTTTAAAAAACTCAGTGAACTAGGAATATAAGGGAACTTCCCTAACCTGATACAAGATGTCTGCTAAAAACCTACAGCTACCCTCACACTTGTTGAAACCTGATTCTCTCCCCTAAGTTCAAGAATAAGGCAAGGATGTGCCCCTCACCCTAGAGAACTGGAAACTTACGTCCACCCAAAAACCTGCACACAGAACTTACAGCAGCTTTGTTCATAATCGCTAAAAATCAGAAATAACCCAAATGTCCTTAAGTGCATGGATAGATAAACCGTGGTATACTCATACAACGGAATACTACTCAGCAATAAGCAGGAACAAACTACTGATAGAAACAACTAGGATGAATCTGAAATACACGAAGCTAAGTGACAGAAGCCAGACACAGAAAACTGCACTCTGTATGTCTCCATTTCTATGACAGTTTTGAAATGGCAAAACTGAGAACAGACCCCTGGTTGCGGTGGACCAGGGTGGAGGGGGTAGCCAGGGAATTTGGGGGGATGGAACTGTTCCGTATACTCCTGTGCCACCACCAGGTTACACTGCTCTATGCATTTGTCAACACTTAATGAACCGCCCACCAAACAAGTGCATTTTACTGCATGTAATTTTTAAAATAAACTTTGTAAAAGCTAGCAAGATTCACATACATACATATTTCCTGTCCATCCCACATGTGCACTCTTACAGATAAACTTTACAGTAAGTGTGTTTAAAAGAAAGAAAGAAAAAGCTCAGTGGTAATCTATTGAAACTGCCCTGAATTTACAGATAATTTGTATAGAATTGACATATTTTCAATAGTAAGTCTTTCTAACCAAGAGCAAGTTATCTTTTACGCTCTTTAATAGAGAGTCTTCAATTTTTTTCACTTTGGGTCCTGCACATTTTTATGAAAATTTTCCTAGTTTCTTTCTTTCTTTCTTTTTCTTCTTTTTTTTTCTTTCATTTTGTTGCTATTGCGAATGAAATCTTTCTTCCATTACAATTTTTAAATTATCATTTATCATTATTGATGTAAAGAAAACATACAGATGCCTGAGCTCTTGTTTTATAACCAACCACCTCATTGACCTCTCTTATTGTTATTAATATCTGTTATTAATTAATATGAAGATCATGAGCTTACATCCTCCACGGTAGCCACTGTTCTTTTCCACTGCTTGTATGTCTGACTTCCCCTTTTGAATTACGATGACTAACACTTCGAAAACCATGGTAAGTAATCTCACTTTTATTTTCTAAGTTTCAGCCACATGTAGGAGATAAAACAGCTCTTCAGCTTTTTTGCTCTCGAGCATCATTTTTTTCTGAGCTAAAAGATAAAGCGTGAGACCTGCATATAGTTACGCCTATATTTCTCACAACAATTGCCCATTAATTAAAAATTAATGGCTCAGCAGGATTGAAAAGTTAAAAGGAAGAAAACAAATCATTCCCCGGTCCTACCACTCTAACAAATCAGCTCCACTCTCTGCTGCTCCCTGTCTGAGCTTATCCTGTACAATTTTTACTTAGGTTGTGATCATGACCTAGGAAATGTCAGCTCAGAGGTTGAGAGCGCTTCCTGGATTTTACATACCAACTCCGAGGCCGACGGTCCCCAGGCACACTCCCACCTCGTCATCCAGGATGGGATTAGAAGAGTTGACAGCAGGAGAGAATCGCAGTGACCAGCTCCTCTAAGGATGGACGTGAGATGAGAAGAAGAGAGGAAAAGAACTGGAGCTGGCCCCATGACCCCACGCTCCCCAGAGATGACGGCAGGCAAGGAAAAGAGTGACAGCATGCCCCGCGGGCCAGACAGCGCTGTCAGGTCTGAGCCAGACGCTCAAGCAGCTGAAAAGTCCAGGAGAGCTGTCCCACTTCTGTACCTGTCACTGACCACCTAGGGAACGTTGGACAGATCAACTCCCCTTAGTAAGAAGAGCAAGAGGGACACTTAGGACATCTCCAGCTCTAATTTCACATATCTATGTCTTCGAAAAAAACAGGGCAACTGGGGCAGGGGATGGGCCATCAGAGCAAGACAGCTGAGAAGCAACTCCAGGTTATTCGAAACCATGAAATCACACAAGCTTTGTGCTGGGAAGGACCGCAGGAGTGACCTAACCTAACTTCCCACTGCTTGCAGGAATCCCCTCCATAACACACGTGACGGCCTCTGAATTATTCCAGTAATAACAAATTTGCTATCACATAAAGCAGTTTGTTTTTTTAAGAGTTGAATGTTTAGCAAACTCTCTTAAATTGAGACAAAATCAGTTCCAAGGCAACATTCAAAAATTAAAGTGGGGCTGTCCTCTGTAATAACACAGAGTGCAGCTCTTTTTTCTAGCACATAGCTGTCTTTTCTTTGACATTCAGTGAGTTCGCCAGCGTTCAATGAATTATAGGGAGGTGTGTAAAGAACTCCTTTAACATACAGCACAGGACTTAGGTAGAGCAAGTCGATTCCATAGAAATTCTATTCTTAAGTGAGAGACTCATAATCTCAGGTTCCATCCCAAAAAATCCATTGCAGTTGTTTTTGAAATTAAAATACAATCTTTAAAACAGTTGATAAATTCCCAGGCTAGTCCAAAAGAAAATATAAGTAAGTTTGCCATGAGATTTTGCCACCATTTTATTAAACAAAACAGGAAAAAATGAATAAGGAATGGTTAAATATTGTATTACTTTCTATTGCTTGCTAAAAAAAAATTACCAAAAATAGTGGCTTAAAACAACACAAATTTATTACCTTACAGTGCTGGAGGTCGGAAGTTTAGCACAAGTCTCACTGTTCTAAAATCAAGGTGCCTGCAGGGCTGGTTCCTTCTGGAGGCTCTAGGATCTGTTTCCTTGCCCTTTCCAGCTTCCAGAGGCTGCCTGCACTCCTTAGCTCGCAGCCCCTTCCTCCATTGTCAAAGCCATCAACATGGCCTCTGACCCTGCTTCCACCATCCCAGCTCCCTCTAACTCTCTTTGCCTCCCTCTCCTCTGTTAAGGACTGTGGCAATTACACCAGGTCCGTCTGGATCATTCAGAATAATCTCCCAACTCAAGGTTAGTTGATTAGCAACCTTAAGATCGTGATTCTCCTTTGCCATGTACATATTCACAGGTCCAGGGATTAAGATGTGGGGAGTCATTATTCTGCCTACCATTAGTATTTACTCAACTGCTAATTCTTGAGAAAAAGATGTGATCAGAGGAAGATAAGCAGGTGCGTGCCCATTTTGTCAAGATTTCAAGTGGACATCTGGGAACTTTCAAGAGCATCTGTGCTGCTGTTGTCAGTTCTCACCTCCGAGGTCTCCCTTCAGGGCTTCTGGCTTTCCTTCGCTTGAGTGTCACCACCACCTCTCCTAGCTTATCAGCCTGCTGAAGAATTTTGTGAGAAGTTTCTATTCACAAGTAAAATGAAAAGGGGGAGGCTGATTTTTCTCAAGGTAAATGGGCAAGATTTGAAAAAAATAAAGAGAGGGGGGCTTAAGGTGTGCATTTGAGAAAGAACGGAGTAAAAGAGGGCTAAACAGAGAAATGTGGACAGAGCCAGGGAGACAAGTGCAATCCTCCCAGGGGAAGGGAAGGACTTGAGGGCAGGGAGCTGCTGATGGATCGGAGGCTCAGACTTCTAAAAACCCTGACAGGCCAAAGCTGAGAAAGCTGTCATTTAAAATGGTAAGCAGCTTCAGTTTAGAAACAGATTGTGGTTTAAAATTCATCAGATGAAGATACTGAACCTCAAGGAGAGCAAATAGTTTAATGAAGAAAGTGACAGAGCCCGTATTTCTTCCTGAGACTGTCCAATTCCAGCCCTGTGTCCTTTCTGTGGGTCTTAAACATCAGTTCCAGACAGTAGTTCAGGTGCACAGACAGTGGATCAGGTGCACAGACAGTAGTTCAGGTGCACAGCCAGTCTGAGATGTTCCTCATATTTCTTGGCACTAAAATACCCTTTCTTTTATGAATAATGATGCTACTGTATGGTAGCTGGTGTTTTAAACAACCTTATTATAAAGTTAAAGTATTAACTGTCCCCTCACACAGTCTTTTTCCTACTAGTCTTAGAGACAGAAAAGAGTGGAAATCCCCGGGCACCACCACATTCCCAGCGTGGCTACATCACAAACATACCCTGCGTGAAAGCAGAACACGGTACGAGAGGTCTGTATGTTTCTATGCATATGACAGACCAAATGGGAATATGAAAATATAAGTGCATTTTTAACTTTGAGTGTGTGTGTGTTATTACATTGTCTTTACAGCAACAATAAGTGGTGGTTGTTTTTCAAAAAAGAAAGTGTATCTTAATTTCTCTAACAAAATCAGAATAGAGTCTAGAAATAGACCCTCACACATATGGCCGATTGATTTTCTGCCAAGGCAATTCAACAAGGAAAGAATCATCTTTTCAACTAATGATACTAGATACTATATTGAGCATCCATGTAGGGGGAAAAAATGAACCACAACTCTTCTGTCTATAAAAGATAGACTCAAAATAAGTCTAAGACATAAATTTAAGAGCTAAAACTATAAAACTTCTAGAAAAAAAAATAGGAGAAAATGTAAGTGACTTGGATTAAGAAAAGATTTCTTAAATAGGACACCAAAAAGCACAGACTACAAAAGAAATCTTTAATAAATTGGACTTCATAAAAATTTTTTAAACCTTGCCCTTCAAATGACACTGTTAAGAAAATAAAACACCAAGGTCATGGGTTTAGATCCCGGTACCAGCAAACCACCAAAAAAAAAAAAAAAAATGAAAAGACAATCCACAAAAAATATCTGCAAAACATATATCTGACAAGGTCTTGTATCCAGAACATATAAAGAATTCTTGCAACTCAATAAAGAAAATAAACAAACCAGTTTTTAAAATGGGCAAATGATCTGAACAGACACTTCATCAAAGATGTTATACAGATGGCAAGTGGGGTACAAGAAAACATCACTGGTCATGAGGAAAATACAAATTAAAACCACAAAGAGCTACCCTACACGGTCAGTAGCATGAAGAAAGCTTAAGAGACTGCCAATGCCAAGGGCTGGCCAGAACGCGGAGTGAATGGGACTCTCCTGCGCCGACGGTGGGACACAAAATGGTGCAGCCACTGCGGAAAACAGTTTGGCGGTTTCTTTAAAAGTTAAGCACAGACTTACCACGTGACCCAGTAATTCCACTTATAGGTATTTACCTCTCCCCCTCCCGAAAACGCAGAAAGCATTTGTCCACATTAATACCTACAAATGAATGTTTATAGCAGCTTTATTCACGGCTGCCAAAAACGGGAAACGAGCAAATGTCCATCAGCTGGTGAGTGGATAAGCAGATTGTGGTGTGTCCCCGCCATGGCAGACTCCTCGGCAAGAAAAGGAAGTAGAGCCTCAAACAAACCACAACGTGGATGGCTCTTAGGAGCATTACATCAGGTTTAAAAAGCCAAACATGAAAGAATACATTCAGTAAGATTCCATTTATACAATATTGAAAAGTTCAGACCACAGGGACGGGAAGCAGTCCAGGGTTGCCAGGGAGCTAGGGGTAGCAGGAGGGGTTGACTACAAGGGTATGAGGGACCTTTGGGGGATATGGAAATGTTTCATGTCGTGATTGTGGTGCTTATGCAGCGACACACATTTGTCAGGACACTCAAAATTGGTGAATTGCATTATGCATAAATTATAACTTGATCAAACTCACCCCAAAAAGCCTCCTGCAATGGAAGCTCCAAGGAACCTGTGATCAGGGCAAACCCACACACTGTGGCCACCAGGAGACTACCAGCAAGGAAGTAAGATTTCAGTTTCATTGTGCCAGAGGATTCCTCTAAATCTAGGTGAACGAAAGCAAAAAGTTCTGCAGAATTTTTAGTTTCCCTGCTGCCTCCCCCACCCCCACGCCCCTGGCCTGGCCGGGGCAGCTCTCCCTACACCCACGCCAGCTGAAACTCCTGGTTTCTTTTCTTACTGGGGGTGTTGACCATGTGCTCGGAAAGGGCATTGGTTCTCAGCTGACCTGTCAGCCTGTACTTTCCAAGCTGTGCTCCCCATGGACATCCCAGACCTACAGCGTCAGTCATGTGTGGACGCTCTTGTGAACACAGCCCTCAGCCTCTGCTCTCAGGTGACACCTGGCTGGGATTTGCATCAAGGGCAGTCTTGAAGAGAGCAGGGCCCTCCCTGGGTGGTGCCTAGGATGGTGGGAAGGGAACATCACCCTCGCCAGGCTCATAGCTCAAATCTCAGCTTCCAGCAACCACACTCACCCCTGGAATAGCTTGGTGGGCCCCAGGATGGGGCTTCTACCATCCCTCGTCACTCATCCCCAGGGGATAGAGCTGCCCCGTCACCTGGCCCCACAGGAGACAGTTGTCATCATTACTCCCCGGCCAAATCAGTGAAGAGTTTCAGGACTTCTCTACTCTTCCCCACAAATGCCCACGGCCGGCGAGTCTTCTTCCTGGTTCCCTTGAATGTCCAGACTGGACTCCCCCTTGCTGATTGCTCCTGCTCCAACTTCTTTTCCTCACCACCGTAGCAGCCACGCCCTCGGGTTCCACCCAGAAAGGCACAAGTCAGACAAAGCAGCAAGGCCCCTTTGTGCCCTACCCACCGCAGGAGCCCATGGAGAGCTAGCAGGCACCTTGCCCACGGATGGCTCTGGGCGGTGAATGATAATCCCCTTTCCTGTTTGGATAAGGGGAACCAAAAAGGATTCTTTGTACAGACGAGACCAAATCAGAGCCCAGAGCCAAATATAAGCTTTTCTGTTCTGCAAATTCACCCAAAGGCTGATGGGCCACACTAGACACCACTAGTTGCAGCTCAAGAAAATTAAAAAAATGAAGCTTTTTCACTGGAGAAATTCCAAGTCAGCTGAGTGTTTTTCCTAGAGAGCTCAGTTGGAGATAAAGGGGCCCCTTGTCCTCCAACTTCGTCGGCCCTTGGCACTGCATTGGGCTTCGCCACCTCCCACTGGTGACACTGGGCCTCCTTCACGGTGGGGCTGTCCTGTGCATCGCAGGACATTGAGCAGCATTTTTGGCTCTGAACCACTAGAAGCCAGTAGCAGCCCCCAGCTGTGACAACCAAAGATGTCTCCAGAGATGGGCGAGTGTCCCCTGTATGGAGTTATGTTTCTTCCTTTTGCTTCAGGCTCCTTTAAATCTTTCCCTTACTCCTTCCTGCCTCCACTCCTCGACTTTCAAACCTGTCCCTAAATTGCAATCACCCCCTCAGTACTGTTCTGGAGCCTGGAGAGCCTCCATCCGGGACCCAGAAAGGCAGGAGCTGTCGCACATGAAACTACCTCCAATGAGGTGTCCCAAGGAGGGGCCTGGTGGCTTCTAAGATGCCGAGTGCCGCTGTCCTGGGGAGTTGCAGTCACGGGGGCAGCATTGCCTGCTCCTGCCAGCTCCACATCACCCGGTTTTCTCAGCATGAGCTGGGACACCTTCCAGCTCGAGGACACCCACCCTCCCCCACCCAGCCCTAAGCTCCAGGAGTTCAAAGCGGCAAAAGACCAAAGCACCAGAAATTCCTGAGAAGGGCTTTTCCCAACACATCTCTGAACAACAAAGTAGTCGGGTGCAACAGAAACTGACATGAAAGGAAACTGAACACCGGGAGGCCACTTCCATCAGCGGGACCCACCTCCAAAGCAGCCACCGTCAATCTGCAGGGGGAGGCCTCGCCCACTCTGCAGAAAAGGAAGGGGAATCTCTTCCCACCGAGCCTTGCCTGCCGGGCAGACACCGAGCCTGGAGAAACGCCACTCTCTCTTCCTCCATGACGGTGCCCAGCGGCAGAGCACAGCCCAGGGACCGCCCTCTCCATCGTGACCTCGGTCCTCAGCCAACTGGCCCACGGCCGGTGACCGGACACACCTTGCTGTGCTTTTCGTCTCTCCTAGACAACTATCTCATACATCTTCTCTCTCCTTGAGCCTCCAGGACTCCCTTGATCTTGTCGCTATTTCACCAAGAAAATAGAAGCAATCAGAAGGCAAGGGACATGACCTTTCAGAGACCAGAGCCAAGGAGCAGGGCTCGGCTGAGGGACCAGCAGACTCCCTGGAAACAGGGACTTCACGGGAGGTTTACTTCCCAGCCCCGAGGGGCCCGGTGCTGCCCACACGCACTGTCACATGAATAGGCCACTGTGCTCACAAGAGTGTGCCACACTGAGATGGTGGAAAATCCGTGGGTTAGAGTTTGGTGTCAGTGTTTCCTCCTCTCTTATTGGACAAATGCATAGCCAGCAAGTGGGAGGAATGGTTACAATGAGAGAAATTATCAATTTGAGAAAAATTCAACCAACATTCCTTTCTGGGTCCTAGGAATATGGCAGTGAACAAGAAAATGGAGTTTCTAAAAAAGCGGAGGAGGTGGAAGTGAGCCAAGTGCACGCAGAGGAGCAACCGTGCGGTTCCTGGGAAGGAAAGGGGCCAGGGAAGGGACAGACAGACGGTGATGGGATAAAGTGATCCTGAGATGGGAGCCTGTTCTGGGATATCCACGTAGGTCCAACATCATCACAGTTCCTTCTAAGAGGGAGGAAGGAGGTCAGAGGACGAGGAGATTGTGGGGACAGAAGTATACTCAGAGAGAGAGAGTTGCAACCTGCTATGCTTTGAAGATGGAGAAGGAAGGGGCCATGAGCCAACAAAATGCAGGTGGCCTTTAGGAGCTGGAAAAGGCAAGGAGTAGACTCAACCCCTAAGCCTCAGAAGGAACCAGCCCTGCCCACAGCTTGATTTTATCTCAGTGAGACCTGGGTTGGACTTCTGGCCTCCATAACTATAGAGAATACGTGTGTGCTGTTTTTAAGCTACCACATCTGTAGTAATTTGTTACAGCAGCCACAGGAAACTCATAGAGGATCTCAAATGTCTTCTGCTCCAATCCTTTCCTTGAACGACAAAAAAACTGAGGAAGGAAAACTGAAAAGTATTACCAGGCAGAGTGTTCTAAGTAGGTGCCACACCAAATGTACAGACTGGGCACAGTGACCGCTGAGAGCAGAAGTCTTCTCATTCCCAGCAGGAGTTCAGCAAGGAACTTCCCAGACTGCTGGGATAGAAAAATCTGGAACCAAGAGAAGCGTGGGGTCTCCTGGCCCCAAAACAGGAGTGGTTTATCTGAGATGCTACCTTGTGTCAGTTTGTGGAACAGGTAAGTGCCTAAGTATAATTGTTCTAGATTTGATTAGAATCACACTTCATACCTACTGGAATATTCCATAATAGATTCTATAGGGCACTCACCGTGAGGCCATGTGTGCATCTACATGCAGTAAACAATCAGGAGATTTGGAGTCCCTGTGGCCTCCCCAGACCCTAGGCAACCCTAAGATGCCTGACTTAATTACATCTGCAAGATGGACAAGGCACATGGCGCTCCCAAGTTGCTCATAGTCAGGTGAAGCATAATGAAATGCTACAGTGTAGCATACAAACAACAAATGCCTGGGAGATCAAGGCATCTCTGTGACAGATGACAAATTGGAGATGGGTTTTGAAGGTTGGGCAAAACTTGGGCAGGCCAAGAAGGTGGGTAGGACACCCCATGATACTTGAAGCCCCTTACAGAAATTGCAGGTCTGTTTGCTCACTCTGCTAATGGAGTAAGAGGATGAGCAATGGCACCTGTCGAGAGGAAGGTCACCATTGGTTGAGACCTTGGCAGGGCTCACACATGGCGCCATGCAGGCGAATGAGGTACAGCTCCTTGAATCTCCATTCCTAGGAAAAGTCACCATGTAGATGTATATTAGTCAAGAAAACAAATGGCAGTTCAAACTAGACCTACAAATAAAGGGAATTTATGGACTTATATAACCAGAGAGTTCAGGAGTTGAGGAGGTTTCAGGCATGGCTGGATCCAGAATCTCAAGTGATGTCAGGGCTCAGTGTCTTTATCCATCTCTTGGAAAGTGCTTCTTGCCTCCAAAAAACCTGGCATCTAACAGCTCCAGACAGACCAACCATCTGCCCATTGAGCCCCTTCAGTAGAAACATCTTTCCCAAGAGCTCTAGCAGAAAGGCCTAGATTAGCTCAGCGTGGGTCCTGGGGCATCTTTAGATGCCTCCGTGCCTAGAAGCTCTCCCCTCCTCCCATGGACTCCCAAAAGAAGAGGTGGTTTTTTCAAAAAAAAATAATTTATTGATGTGAAATTCACATAACATAAAATTAACCATTTTTAATCAAACAATTCAGTGGCATTTAGTACATTCATAGTGTTCTACACCACCTCTATCAAGTTCCAAAATATTCCCATCACTCCAGAGTAAAACCTCGTACCTGTTAATACTCCCCTGTCTCTCGCCACAGCCCCTGACAACAGCTAATCTACTTCCTGGCTGTGTGGATTTGCCTCTCATGCACATTTCAGATAAAGGAACCCTACGACATGCAGTCTTTAGTGTCTGTCTTCTCTCACTCTGCATTGTGTTTTCAGGGCTCATCCACGTTGCAGCATGAGGACTCCATTCCCTTCTGTGGCTGAATAATATTCCATCATATGGATGTGCACATTCAGTTCATCCATCCATCCATCCATTGACGGCAGGGAGAGGACCTCTAGTACAGAAAACCCCAAGGAGAGGTGCTGGACCAACAGAAGGGCAGACGGCCTCCGCCCAGGAGCTCACGCTGACATTTGGGTAGTCCCACACGGAATAGCCCCGGTGGGTCCTGGCTTCCTCCCAGGGGGAAGCTACATTATGGTTCCTGAAAGCCTGAAATCCCCAGAGATGGGGGGAAAGGGCACAGACAGAAAGGGCCCAGGCCCTGGCCTATGCCAGCCCCATTACCCACAGAGAAACCATCAAGTTTCCAGAAGAGACAATCGTATGGAGACCACCGAGACAAGACTCTGCACAGCAGATAAAGGACTCCAGCCTTCACTGTCCCATGACCGACACACAAAGGACCGGGTTCCATCGAGGCTGCAGGGGAGACTAGAATTTTCCTTCCTCACCATGGAGGTGACACTCCCACCACACAAAGACATCTGTGAGCACAAGAGCCACCAAAACCAGGAAATTCATTTCTGTGGATTCCTAGTTCAGGGATATATTAGTGTCCCGAAGCTGCCATAACAAAGTGCCACAAATTGGGTGGCTTAAACAACAGGAATTTATTCTCTCCCAGTTCTGGAGGTCAAAAGTTCAAAATCAAGGTTGTCAGCAAGGCCTTGCTCTCTCTGAAGGCTCCAGGGTGGTATCCTTCCTCCTCTCCCAGCTCCCGGTGGCTCCAGGCATTCCTTGGCTTGTGGCCACATCACTCCAGTCTCTGCCTCGGTCTTTACACGGCCTTCTCCCTATGCATCTAGATGTCTCTTATAAAGACCTTGTCATTGGATTTAGGGCCCAGCCAGGTAATCCAGGATGATCTCATTTCAAGATCCTTAACTTGATTACATCTGCAAAGAACCTTTTTCCAAATAAGGCCACATTCATAGGTTGTCTCTTTTGGGGGCCACCATTCAGCCTGTGACAGGTGAACGTGTGCCTGGTGATAGGTCCAGTCTTCTCCACACCCATGAACTCTCACATCTTCCCTCCTCAGAACAAGCTTTCTAGACAGTTCCCCAAAAGAGAGAAGTGATCCAGAAACTATTCCAGCCAGGAGACCCCAAGACAGGTGCTCACACCCATGCTCGCCCACCACAAGCACCCACTGGCTGTGCACTGCAACAGCCGGTGGTGGCAACAGCCAAGAGAGGAGGCCATGAGGAGACCTGGCCGTGCCAGTCACAGCTTTGAATCTCATGTCCTCCCCCTGAAAATGGGTGACAGGAACACCTGTAGTGCTGCCGTGAGGATGACGTGTCCGGCGATCACCGTGGCATCACAGCCCTGCAGACATTGTCCTCATGCTGGGCCATGAGCAGCAGCCGGGCCTCGGTGGGAAGCCAGGCTGGCTTGGTGGGGCTCTGCCTCCTGCTGCCTTGGACCTGTCAGAACACTTGCCTTATCTGGAAAGTGGGACATTGATATGTTGTCATTGATATGACAAAGGGGGACCTTGTCTGGGACCAGAGTGGGATGTTCGAGAAGCTGACGCCTGATCCATAACAGGCGCTTGATCGATTTTCATGCCTTTCCCTTCTCCTGTAATCCCGTGTGGTAAGCAGGGTGCCAGAAGATGTGTGGAGAAGCCTTTTATTAATTCCACCACCCTAGAGAAATATTTGTCATCATCGTCATCGTCATCATCATACCATTATTTCCACAAAGCATTTCCAGGGCAGTCGGAAAAGGTGCTAACAAGGCATTTGCACACTCTGAGGCCCTAGAAGAGAGTCCTGTCCTGTGAACAGGAGCTGGAGGAGAGGGGCCCTGGACAGAGTGCCAGGGCAGGCAGGGATTAGGGCTGGGCCCCTGCAGAACGTCACCCACTTCTGGAACGTGGCCAGTTTAGTGCCTTCTGCCCCCACCCTCTCCCTTCTAGAGAACTGGGGGGCCAGAGGCAAGCACCCGTCAATGGATGAGATGAATGGTCCCCACACCCCAGCATGTGTGTTTGTTACTTTGTACATGTGTACACAGTTCTAGCACATCCACACTCTGCACATGTATCACGTGTGTACAACATAAATTAGAACAGGATGAGATGACGAAGAAAGAGACAACATGTGTACATGTTTAATTATTAATGGTATGAAACATTTTCACCCTCACTAAAAAATGCATGAGTGATATTCGAGCTAAGATCAATGTGATTAAATATCCTCACTGGTTTTTTGGAATGTTGATTGACCACTTTGCGATAGAGAAATTTGAAGGTTTGGTTTTGAGCTCGGTTTACTCCAGTGCTTGGTTTTACTGTGGTTGTATCTAAGAGTAACACCACTCAAAGACAGGCAGGCCCCTGGTGGAGAAGTCTGTAGTCAGCCTCCCTTTCCAAGCCAGATTCACTCGCTTTCCGGTCCTGTCTACACAGCGTGCAAAGCTTTAAGATTGACTAGCAGATCCCCATCCTTCCCTATGTCCATCAGTGTCTACAAACTAAACCAACAGGTTTTTCATATGTATGGATAGAGAGAGAGAGAGAGACAGAGAGAGAGAAACTGTCCATTGGAAACATTTTAAACAGGAAAATAAATGATGCTTCCAAAGTTTCAGGTGCACAGACAAGGAATATTTTATGGTTTGCACACTTCATTTTCAGTCCCAGAAATCACATAACAGTGTGAAAATTCCAAACATTTTCAAAAATCTCTCTCCAAAATCTAAATTTCTTCTACCTCAGAGACAGGTTGTATGTGCCTATTTTAATACATATGTATATTTACAAGACAAATAGTTCATATATGTTAGAGAGAGAAGTTATGCCATACTTCTACGTACATACATACTACAGGGGGCCACTTAGCATGACCAAAAAACATTCAGCAAATTCGGAACTTGTGTCCAGATGGAAAAGAATGCGACTCATCCTTAGGTTGGGTGCCTCTGTGAGAAGGGTCACCAGTGAACATCGGGGCACACAAGATATTTCCATGATCACCCTCCATCTCATTGCAAATTACTGTACAGTTCCATGTTAAGACAATACAATCCTCAGTCAGACTCACAGACAGCACACCTGTCCACATGCCATTGCCGTGTCTGGGCTGTGGGGTCCCCTCCGCAGGACCTCGACATCTGACATCAGGACCAAGGGAGGAACTGATGTTTCTCCACTTCTGAACAGCAGTAAATTTAATTTCCTTTTTAGGCCAATGGGAGTTCTCATATTTTCATCCCTGACCCTAACAGATCCTACTGTGTCCCTGTGGGGTAAGACAACTTAGAACCCACCCATCCTGGGACACTTTGGAGGAACAGCATGGCTGGAGGGTGACAGGAGTAGCTGCAGCATGGAATCACTGTCTCCCAAAATGCAGGATGCCAGAAAGGGACACTAGTCCCCACATTCATGAGTGGCAAGTGGTTGCGGGGACCTCTCCTTGACGCTTCCCAGAGTCGGAAGCTTGCCAGAGAGTTTTAGAAAGTCCCATAGGATGTTAGGGCAGTATATTGGCACAGAAAGGAACAAAGCAGGAGTCCTGGGTTCAAGTTCCGACTCTGCTTGGCACTGGCCTCGCCATGGAGGTAGATTGCCACAGTAACAATTCTTCCCGTGGCTCCGCTGCTTCTCCCACCCACAAGTGGAGTCTGGGTCCCCACTGCCTGCCTCTAGCTTGACCTTGTGACATGCTTTGACCATTAGAATGGAGCAGAAATGATTTGCGACCTCCAAGGCCAGCCAGCTCCTCCTTTCTTCACTTGAAGATGCTGGATGAAAGGCGTCTCAGCTGGCTGCTACCACGCAAGGGAGCCTGGTGAGACCAGGTGGAAAGTCACCTAGTCTATCCACAGAGTCGTGAGCAGCACTGCCTCACTGCCATTCCCAGCCACTGAGCTTGGGGGTCACTCAGCATGCAGCAATGCCGACCAACACGTCTCCTGGCCCGTTGGCCCATTGCAAAGGTGCTGCCGAGGAGAGTAGTGTCCCACTCCAGTGGCTCTCATGAAAGCATCGGCCCCCAGGGATGTGGCGCCGGAAACAAGGGAGCTCAGACATTGACAGCTCGGTCCTCCCAGTCCTTCAGTCCTGCAGCCCTGTGCTCATGTCCTGCCTCCACCATCCAGACCAGCCTGGGGCCCTGACCCAGAAGTCCCTCTGACCTCCTGAGCCTGCGACCTCCTCTGCAGACTGCAGATAGAAGTACCCGCCTCAAAGAGCTTCCCAAAGATTAAGTGAGGCATGTGCGGTGCTGGCGCTGGCAGGCTTTGATGTGGTAGCTACGTGGGCATGCTTCCATCAGAGGTGCCTGGAGATGACCACCTCCCACAGGTAGAAGGAACGATCAAGCGAAGCAGCAGACAGGGAGCTGAGGTGGCTTCTCCTGTGCCTACAACTTAAACGACTAGCACTGTGAAGTGCAGAAGGTCTTCACACAACCTCTGTGCATGCTCAGAAGTGAGACCACTGGGCATGTGGAAGGCCCCCCATGCATACACAGACTGGCACAAATGTTGTAGTAAGTCACTATGCAAGACTCCAGTGCTGGCTGTACGTTCTTCAGGGACATAAGCCAGTGACCCTGGGCTCCCCACATTAAGTATTTTAAAGGGCACTTCTCAGAGCAGCAGTGTTGGGTCATTGGTACCTCCCAGTGGCTGGGTCACTCTGTTTTTTTCTAGTCCTTCTCTAAGCTCTCAACTTCCCCATTGTAGAATCTCACTGAATTGACCACTCGCTTCCGGCTCATTTCCAGAAGGATTTAGACTCCCCGTTCTGAATGTCTCTTTTAAACTAAATACGTCATTACCTCTTTGATTCTTACCTTTGCCATCTGTGTGAGGGGATCGTGCATGAGCTCTAAGTGCTTCCTGTGAGCGTTTGACTTCCAAATTATAACGCCATTGAGGGCATGCAGTCCTGGCCTCTCCACCTAAAAGTCTGCATGTTGTGAAATCAAGGGTATAAAGGGATGTTCAGAAAATAGCCTCTCCAACAAGGCTTCCTTCCTGTGGCCAATTTCATGTAGACATGTCACAATTGCAAGGAAAACAAATGAGAGGTTAAAAAAATACACTGGATTTGCTGAAAAGTTATTTCTTGTAGAAGCTTCTCCCTTCCACTTGGGGAGAAAATGAACAAGAAAATTCCCCCTCAGTTTCCTACATTTGTGAAGGTTAAGAAAACCTTGCTTCAGTAAGACTTCTGTGCCTAAACAGACAACCCCCTGCCCGATCGGGGGGTCCGTCAGAACAAACCCCAGGAACTCACCACTGGCTATGCTCAGGGCCTGGCCATCCAGGTCTGTCTGAACACTTCCCATGACCTCAAAAAAATGGAATGAAATGGGGTCCCTGCTGGACCACGCTGAGATTTCGGTGGATCTTCCACTTGTATTCAATTACTTCACTCCTGAATACAGCCTCTAAAAAGCCTTCCAGTGCGGCCATTAACCGGCTCGTCACTCTCGGTTGTGTCTGCGATGTCTCTTTCGCAATCACTTGAGTGGTTGTTCAGCCGGGTTTCGATTCCAGCTTCAGGATTATTTTCGTTCATCTTTTGAGGACATCTTTCTATTGTCTTCTGCTTCTGCAGATGGTGCTGAGAGTCCATCGTGACACTAATCATCTTCCTCTGGGAACGTCTGTCTAGCTGCTTTTCAGATAGTTCCTTTGTCTTTGATGGTCTTCAGTTTTGCTACGTGTCTAACTGTGGGTTTATCTTTATTTGTCCTGCTTTGTACTTCCTGGGTTGAAAAGTCATGTCTTTCGTCAATTCTGGACATTCTCAGGACACGATCTCTCCCTGTGTTGTGTCTCCTTCACTCTCTCTCCTCTCTCCCCGAGAACTCCTATGAGACATATGCCAGACTCCAAGACTCTTAAAACTCTTCTTAATAATATTTTCCACCAGGTTTTTCATTCAATTACCAACTGTCTTATTTCTAGAATTATTTTTCTTATATTTTTTAGTTTCTTTTATATATTCAGTCATTTAAACATAGTTATAGTCTATCAAACTACCTAATTATATAAAGTTCTTAGGGATCTAATCCTGTAGTTTGCTGGGCCTACAGTCAATTAGCTTACGATTATTGGGAATACTTTTCACATTAAAGTCTACTAATAGAATGAGTGTAATCCTTGCTTTAAACTTTTTCATTATTTTCATGTCATGAAGAGAACAACTTAATGGCACCTAATATTTAAAAAATAATAATAAGTTCAAGGAAAAATAATCTCCTTCAATTTAGTCTAAGATAGTCATGTCACAGGTACAGAAAGCAAAGGAAGATTATTAAACAACCAACACCGCAGACCCCAAATTCAAGTGATGGATCTTCTAATCCTTTAATTCTGTAAGGACCAAATAGTAAATACTTCATGCTCTGCAGGCCAGACAGTCTCTGTCACAGTGACTTAATCCTGTGTACAAAAGCAGCCACAGAGAATATGTTATGAATGGCCACGGCTGTGTTTCACTTGACTTTCAGAACTAGGCGGCAGGCTGGACTGGGGCCACAGTTTGCCAAACCCTGATCTAGTCTCATGTCTCCCTCAAAGCAGGAATGCATTCCAAAAAATTCCTGGAAGCCTATTTGAATACTTTCAGTGATGGGGAACTCACCCCCCTACAAGGGACTTAGGTGAGTAGAAATGTTAGTAATAATAGAAACCAACAGCCTTATCCCTAAAATGATCCTTTTTCAAACTTCAGTAACTAATTGAGAACACACATAATCCCACCGTGAGGAGAGAGGACAGTAAATCTGGGGAAATTTCTATGAAAGAACTAGATTATCCCTTAAATCTACAAGTCCCGTAGGAGGCCATCTGGTCCACCTGAGGTTTAGAGATGGATATTAAGTGAGTGCCCACAGCCACACGGCTGGCTTGAGGCAGAGCTGGTTTCTGCCTCCCGCCCCCATGTTTATTTCACCACACCAACTCATGGGATTTCTCAGCCAAAGAGCAGTAATTGTGGTGGTGGCGGTGGTGAGGCGGGACGTGTGTGGGGTACAGGCCAGGGTTGTGGCAGAAAGGTAGAAAAAGATGGGAACAAGCAAAGCTTCTGGCCTCCAGTTTCTCATTTGATTACTCATCTGCAGAGAGATTTAAGAAGCATCACCTGACCCATCAGTCAATTCGCACCTGAGAGTCAGTGCTGCAGAAACACTTTTCTTAAAAATTCCCAGTTTATCCTAAATCCCCCAGTTTTATTTCTTGGTGGGTGCAAATGGGACTGTATTGACACTTAGACCAAAAGGTTTCTAGCTCAACAGCCCATGATTTTCTCTTCCTTTGGGGTCCTCTCTAATACCCCTGGGAGCCTCAGCAGACACATTACAGACCAGCTTGGGCTGCCAGCCTGGTGGATCCAAATGGCACCTCATCACAGTTTAGATTAGCACTCCCTGGTCATCTTTCTATATGTTCTTCAGCATAAGTGCTTGGTCTTCTATGAAATGTATGTTCCTACCTTTTGCCCTCTTTTTAAATTTGGCTGTTCATGTTTTTCTTACCACTTTGTAAGAGTTCTTTACATAGTCTTGATACTAAACCTTTATGGGTGTTCAGAATATCTTCTCCCAGTGTGTAACTTGTCTCTTC
Organism: Cynocephalus volans; assembly: GCF_027409185.1. Lineage (NCBI taxonomy): Eukaryota > Metazoa > Chordata > Mammalia > Dermoptera > Cynocephalidae > Cynocephalus > Cynocephalus volans. The sequence continues at coordinate 115,953,293 of NC_084469.1, forward strand.
CCTTTCTTTAAGGTTCCTGTGAGGAACAAAAGTTCTCCATTTTAATATAGTCAAATGGATCCATTTATTCTGGTGGTATATATTCTATTAGGAACTCTTCCCTACTATGGGTTTTTTGCAATCATGCTACATAACGAACAAGTGGCTTAAAGCAACAGACGCTTGTCTTTCTGACTCAAGGTCTGTGGGTTGTGAAGAGCATTCTGCATAAGGCTGTGGGTTGCATCCAGATCTGGTCCCCAGGTCTCACCTGGGGCCAGTGTCTACCTGCTCTGTTGGGAGGCACTGCAAAGGCACATGGCAGACATAGAAGCATAGTTCCATGACAGGAGGGAGAGAATAACTGGGACTGTAATCCAATGTACCTACACTTTCTACTAAAACATTTAAAGTTTTGTTTCTGAAATTCACCTTTTATATGGTATGAGGTAGGGATTCAATTTCACCTTTTTCCATATGGCTAAGCATGTTCCCAGCTCTGTTTTATGAACAATTCCTCCCTCCCCATTGACCTGACTTGCCACCTCTGTCATGTGGCAAAGTCCCATTCATACATAATCTGCTCTGGTCTCTATGGGGATAGAAATTCATCAATTTCTATCCCTGCACAAATTCCTTACTATCTTACTTAGTATAGGTTTGTAATAAGAAGTGATACATACAACAGCTAGGCTCCATCTCTACTTCACTTCTTCAGAAATGTCCTAGAGAAGTTGGGGGGCAAATGTCAGAGCTCAGGTCCTGCCAAGGATAGGGAAATCACCCCCCAATTTAGCCTGAGACCCTAAAGGGCTGAATCCTGAAAGCAAAGGTGAGTAGAATGTAAGGCAGCCTTCATACATAAGAATTAAGACACTCTTGCAGAAGAGAAAAGGAAATTTCCTGTACCATCTATGAAGACATCACAAAAGCTATAGTAACTAAGGCAGTGTGGCATTGGTGTCAAGAAGACACAGAACAGAGAGCACAGATCCACACGTGATTAAACACTTGATTTATTTATGACAAGTACCATACAGCACAGGAGTGGGGAAAGGGTCATCTTTTCAATAAACATGCAGGGAGAATTATGCATCCATATAAGAAAAAACTGAAATTGGACCTCTACCTCACACCATACACAGAAAACAATTCTATGTGAATTATAGACCTACATGTAAAAGCAATGCTATAAAGTACTTAAAATTAATGCAGGAGTCTCTCTTCATAAACTTGAGGTAGGGAAAGTTTCCTGAAGACAAAAACAAATCATTAACCATAAAGTTAAACAGATAAATCCAACTCTACTAAAATATAAAACTTCTATTTATCAAAGATGCCATTCAAAAGGTAACAATGCAATCCACAGAGTGAGATAAGATATTTATGAGACATGTACTAAATGATGGGTTCTTACCCAGATATGTAATATATATATATATATATATTATATAAAGATTTCCTAGAAATCAATAAAAAAATGACAGATATCCTAACTGAAAGTTTCGGTAAAAAACCTGAACACACTTTTCATAAGAAATCCAGAAGCCCAATAAACATGTGAAAACATGTTTGATCTCATTAATAGTCAGAGAAATACAAATTAAATCCTCAGTGAGCTGTAATTACGTATACACCCTATGACCCACAATTCTGCATCTAGCATATGCTAATAGAAATGCAAACACCAGAATATTTGTAAACAGAAATTTTGTGGTAGTATTGTCTGTAATTCCCAAAGCCTAGTGGAAAAATGAAACAAACATCCATCAACATGAGAATGGATAAGTAAATTATGGTACATTCACGCAAAAAAATAATACACAACACTGAAGATTAATGGCCCACAGCTACAAACAAGATGAGTAAATCTTTAATAAGTGGTGAGTGAAAGGGGCTAGACCCCCCAAAAATCAAAATGCATATGATATGGTTTGTTGTTTGGTAACAAAACATTACTAAATGGTAACATTTAGGGATGCACGCAGAGGTAGTCAAGGCAGGAGGCAAAATAAGGAACTGATGACCATAAGGGTCGGGGAGTGGCTCCTCCAGGATGAGGAGGGTTGTGATGCCGGGGGACACAGTGCACTTCTGCTCATGGGCAGCATCACGTCTTGATCTGGGGGTGCTTCCCAGGAATGCTTCAGCCTGCACATTTGTATTGTATGCACTTTTCTTTAAATATAACACAATAAAAAGGGGAAGTCACGGGTAACAGCTAACATAATAAAAACACAATCTATATCTTCCAAACCAGCAGATTTTTTAAAAAGCCTGGAAAAGGGATTCCAGAGATATAAAAATACTTAATCAACAAAGCTCAAAGCAAATAGTAGAAGGAAAAAGGGGTAGTAAACAGAAAATGTAACATAAATGTCAGTGACAGGAGGTTGGTTCGGTGAATTAGGGGACATCCCCACACAGGGCAACCACCGCCTCAGTGCTCGTGACATGTTACTGTGAGGACAGGGAGATTCCTACACTGAGGCAGCATTAAATTCTGTCTTTGCTTAAAATAAATATACATTTACAGGGCTATGCATATGCATCAAAAAAGTTCTGGGAGATTATTTATCAAAATGTTAAACAGTGATTGTCTCTGGGTGGTATAATTGTGGGTGGGTTTTTTTCCCCCTTTTTTTTTACCTATATTTCTAATTTTTCTCCTATTAGTATGTCTTACTTATATTCTTAGGTAATGGGAAGCACGTGAATTGATCAGATGAGGCCGTGGTGTGGAGATCCTTGTGAGTCAGGCTGAGTTCAGATGCCATACGATGGGGAGCTTTTAAAGATTCTCGAACAGGCACATGATGGGACAACAGCAGTGTTTGGGGAGGATTTGTCTACAGTGAGCAGCAGAACCAGGGCCTGGTGGATCAGAAGCCAAGAGCTCAGCCAGGAGGCACTGGAATAATCCGAAGGAAGGTGGGGAAGGGGAGGATGTGGTGAGTTTGAGGCTGACACAAGAAGGGAAAGGAAAAGTGAGCCCATGAATGCTTTTAGGACATGTTGGAGGAGAGATAATAGCTCATGGGGAGTCTCGGGTGGATGGGTAGGAGCAGGGAGGGGTCAGGGAGTTTGTGCCAAGTCTTGGAAACCAAGCGGGAAAGATTTATTTAAGTAAATTAAGGTTAACTTCAAGTGCTCCAGAGTGTGTAAGATTATGCCCGGGAAAGTCGATGGATTTGCAGAGTGACAGCACTCACACCCTGAAGTTCAGGTCACTTTCTGACATCTCCCTTTGACCTCACTGCAATCTTACAAAGGGGGAATTATTACTGTCCCTATTCTGCAGATGAGGACGGCGATGCCCAGAGAGATCGAATAACTTGTCCAAGACCATAACCAGTGGAGGATGGAACTAGAACTTCAACTCACATCTCCCATGGCCAGATTCCACTTTGCTTTCCAGAGAACCATCAAAGAGATGTTCCCATATCGCAGTGCTCATGAGCAGAGCGGGGGCCAAGGGTCCCAGATGAGAGGAGAGGAAATGCACTGACAGTTGCAGACGGCGTCCTCTGGGAACTTGGCAACCAAGTGAAAGGTGGGAGGACAAAGGGTAGAGCAGGTGGCCTTGCAGAAGAGAACTGCTCATGTGTGAGTGACAAGGGCAGTGTGGACCATGTCACCTGGCACTATGAGGAGCACTTCACACATTACTCTTCCCTTCCTCAGTAGAGCCTGGCACTCGGGTCAGCTCCTTTCCTCCCTCTCATACATAATCGAAGGGTCCGAGGTTCCAAGTGGTGCACCGCGCCCAAGATGCACTAGAGGCAAGAGGTCAAGGACACAGGCTTTGGGGTCAGGTGACTGCCGCTTTTACCTGGCCCTGTAATTTTCCAGCTTCAGCCTCCTCATGTGTGATGGGAACAGCATTGACGAGCTCACAGGCACCTGCTACACACTTGGTCATGATAGCCCTCAGTACTATCACTACTAGTCTTAAGCCATAGGAGCTAATACATACTTGCACAAAAATCATGGTTTATATTTATCAAGCACCTTTGTTTGGTGTGTCAGGTGTTCAAGTCTTTATAGGTCTGAAAGCCTTGTTAAAAGTTTATAGATCAGATACTTTGTTAAAGTTTTCATAGGTTTTCCCTCCGGTCCGAGCACTTTTCTTACTATGCCACTTTGCTGGGAGGAGCAGCCGTCTGTGGAGAGGAAGAAGATGAAGATGCCCGAGAGTCAGGGCAGCGGGCAAAGGCCGGGGGAGGGCTGAGGTGGTCGGAGTACAGCCAGGTCTGCTCCATCAGGAGTGGAGAGAGGGCGGGCGGGGTGGGTGGTCCGGGAAACCGAGGCATTGATTACTCAGCCACAAGTGGAACTTTATATTAAAGCTGTCATTTATTACGCTTTAAACTGCCAAATACTTTTTATACAACATTTCCTCATGGCAACCCCTGGGAGGTAGGTTACATTGAACCATTTTATAGATAACGGAACTAAGCCTTAATGACATCAGTAACTTGTCCCAGTTAAAAAAAATAAAATAAAACAGGAAATGATAGAGCCAGGTCTGTCTGTCTGCTTGAGCTCTCTCCACAACGCAGTGTTTTTTTGTTTTTGTTTTTTCCCCCAATTTTTTATTGTGGTAAAACACAGATAACATATAATGTACCATCTGACCCATTTTTAAGGGTACAGTTCAGTGGTATTAAATACATTCGTAACATTGTACAACCATCACCAGCGTCCAGCTCCAGGACGCTCCTCAACTTGTGAAACTGAAACTTGTGCCCATCAAACAACCCGCTGCCCCTGCCCTCGGCCACCCCCATTCTACTTTCTCACAACACCCTGTTTCGAACACATGGTGTGGCTTCCCACCCCTGAACCTGGCTGGGGGTGCAGAAGCAGCACTCCAAAGAGAGGTGGCAGCCTGTATGTACAAGGTGCTCGTACCCTTATGATCCGAATTGGGACATTTTTTTCCCAACGTGTTATCACGAACATTTTCAAACATGCCGCGAAGCTGAGAGTAAAAGTCCAGATGCCCCACAAACATCTGTCTCCTTGCTTGACCAGACAGCTGTCTGTAGATCCTCCCTCGCCCATCCATCCATCCGTCTGCTTGGCTTTCGGGCATGTGGCAAAGCAGATTGCAGACATCGGTATTCTTCTCCTAATACCCTACTATGCACATCACTGACTCGTGGCCAACACTCATTCACAGTTTTTTCTCTTACGGTGAAACTTACAAATGATGAAATATATAAATCTTATTTATATATTTGTGAATTTTGACAAATGCATATACCTGCGTAACCCTCACCCCTATCAAGACATACATTACCATCACCCCAGAAAGCTCCTCCTACCGTGTCTTACTCAATTCCTGCCCCCACACACAGGGGCCACTGCTGTGTTTGTTTGGGCTTTTTTCCACCCTGTGGTAGATTTGCCGGCTCTAGAACCTCACGTAGGTGGAATCATACAGGGAGAGCGCTCCCGGGTAGGGCTTCTTCTGCTCGGAGTAATGTTGTCGCAATTCATCCATGTCGTGGTGTGTTCCTTTGCATTCCTGGGTTAACACTCCATTGTACAGAAATAGCCGGGTTTGTTTAGACATCCTCCCATTGATGGGTACCTGGACTGTCTTCTTTTTTTGACTAGTGTTAATGAAGCTTCTCTGTCCATTCTCGTGCCAACTGACACAGCTTTAGGAGTAAAAGGGAACGCTATTAAAAGAAAGGCCACCACCACTGGGTAAGCTGGGACCGCCTGTCACGCCAGCTCAACTCGTCAGTGTACGGGGCACCTCCACAGGGCCAGTTTCAGCCTCAAGCAGCGGAACCAGCTGGTGCCAGGTCCCTGCCACGTCTCCGCCCTTCCTCTCCCCTTCCTCTTCATTCACAGCTGAACACGCAATGTCTCTGCCATCTGCCTCCCTCAGACCTCTCAGTGAGGCCACCGCTCTACCCAGAGCTGGTAGTCTAGGCCCCAAGAAATATTTGCTGATGGGTTTTCTTTTCTCCTTCTCACTAGGTTTCTGGAATATCAGATTTCCAGTTTCCCTTTGGCTGTCTGTAAGGTGGTCAACTCTTCCATCTGTAATAGAATCATGGTGTTTCAGAGTTCAGACACACTCTAGAGATTACCCACTCCAGCTCAGGCCTTCTCCTGTGAACCAGAATGTTCTCCCTACTTACTGTCTAGCTAGCCAGCTCAGGGGCTCAACTTAGTCAGGCCGATTGTGACCACCGAATCTAAAGGCAGTCTCCCTGCCATCTTTCTCATAGAGCTCTGCTCTGTCCCTTCCCCTAACCCTTGCCTGGGGAGTGTGATGGGAGCGCGCTGGGCTGGGGTGGAGACCATGCTTCCCCTCAACCTGCAATGCAGCCAAGCGCAGCTGTTCCTAACCATGGACCAGGGACCTTCCGTGACCAGCTAAGAGTACTGAAGGACATGCAGGATTTATTTTAAGGATAAACACTTTTCAACGAAAGGAGGCCTCCCCCAAATTCTTCTGTCAGCACTCTAAAATTAAAAAATGGGAACTTCTTGAAATTCACTCCAAACGGTGAATGTTGAACCTGTCAGACGGGGTCAGCAGAAGACACCATCTCCACACACAGCCCAGAGCTCCAGTATCCATGGATCTCTCCCATCCCACACGAGTTCAACTGCATTTGACCTTGAAAAACCCACAGACGCATAAACAGTGCGAGATAAGACCAGCCCCGAGGTATCCACCCTCAGAGAGGAAGTGGCTGGTTGTTTAAACAGAGCACACTGGTCACTAAGTTCGGGTTCCCTCCAGCAGCTGCCCTTTGCTATATTATTACAGCACAAGTGCTCTTGGCTCCAGAAACACACAGCAAAAGACTGCAGTTAAGGGGCTGAGTTAACAATACCAGGAGCAGAGAAGCGGAGGCCAGATAGGACGCGTGAGGAGCACACATGTCACGTGCTCACTGCTGTGCTTTGCTGCACAACTGTCCATGGCCTGAGAATAATGAACAGACATTTCCATGACCTAAAACACTAAAGAGAGTGAAAAGCAATGTAGAAATCAACTGACTTGTAAAAGATCTGGAATTACATGCTCCTATTTAAAAGGGGCCAAAGCTGAAGCGCACTCTGGTGAGAGGACCCCTCTCTGTGCTGTGGGAGCCGAGCGGAGGTCCGTGGAGGTGTGCGTCGGACATGGACGTGGAGGCGCAGGAAGACCAGCATCAGGAGAGTCACAACAGTGATGCCATGGTCACACATGCACGTCTCTGTCCTAAGGGCTTTCAAGGGCCAACAGCAGAGCATGGGGAAGGTTGTTGACAGGGTGCTGGGATTCTGGGGAAGTGTTTGGGAACTTCCAAAATGTCAAAGCCCTGAAGCAGTGTGACCGTGAGGAGGCCAGAGGGAGAGTCCACGCAGCAGGCCTGAGACCACTGCCCTAGAGAGGCTTCCAGGGTCAGCCCTTGCCTGGCATCTGAGAGCTGGGATCAGGGGAGGGTTCCAAGCACTTCCAGAACTGATCAGTGGCTGCCTGGATCATCTACTCATATGGATCATGAGTTATCACAAGAATGGTTGAGATCAAATAAATAAATAAAACAGGCCACACTACACTTTTTGATGGGGCTTCGGAAACCAGTGTGTGCCAGTGTAAGCTACATTGATTATCAAAAGAAAAAGAAATTCAGGACTCAACTTCCCTCTCTGTTTTGGGTTGAATTGGGTCTCTCAAAAAGATGTATTGAATTCCTAACCCCCAGTATTTGTGATTGTGACCTTATTCGGAAATAGGGTCTTTGCAGATGTGACCAAGTGAAGATGAGACAGACGATGCAGGATTAGGCTGTGCCCCCGTGCAATGACTGGTGTCCTCTTATGAAAAGGAGAGACACAGACAGGAGAGGAGGCCACGTGATGACAGAGGCAGGGATTGGAGTGATGCTTCTACTAGCCAGGGATACCAAGGATTGCCAGCCACCAACAGATGTAAGAAAAAGGCAAGGAAAGGTCCTCTTCCTCGAGCGCTCAAAGAGAGAACTGGGAGAGAACACACTTCTGTTGCTTTCAGCCACCCGGTTTGCAGTGCTGTGTGCAGCAGCCCAGCACACGCACACACACACCCAGCTGAGTAAAGTGTGAGTGGGTCTCTCTGCATCATCTGATGTAAGATCAAAGCTTCTCCACACTCAGGTGGTTCACACGGAACGTGCTCACTCTGCATAGAAGTGAATCAACTTAAGTAAACCAAGTGGCACCAGGCACGATTTTAGGGTCAACGGTGCAAGCAAGCGCCCAATCTGTCAATCAGCCACTTCTGCAGAGCAGAGCCTCTGACACCCAGCTTGACAGTCAAAGTCAGGCTGACTTAAATCAAGCCAAGTTGAGAGTAAAGGGACACCTTCCATGACAGATGGGTTTGTTCTCGGTCATTGAAGGCTAGGGGCAAAGGGAAGCCCGTAGACACTCAGGCTTCCTGCCGTTGGGAGGGATTAACCACAGCCGTAAGCTTTAAAAGGGGCTTCTCTTGTGTGGGAAGAGAATGTTTTTTTAATTTTATGTACTAAAATCAAAAGAAAAAAGTTTTCACCCCCCACAGCATTTGTTCCGGGTGATTAAAAGTTCAAAGACGGATTTTGGAAGTTTGAGACACAGAGCAGACTTTTAAATCACAAGCATGCCAGAAGCTTGTGGCAGGTCCCTGGCCTGGAGCAAGCTGGAGATGTGGACAAGGGGATGGGCCATTCACAACCCAGTAAGCAGCCGGAGCTACAGAAGCCACATTTCTCTGTGGCCAGTGCTCCTCAGCATCACATCTAGAGACTCAGCACTGTCCAAAACGGATCTTAGAGTCTCCAATTCCTCCATTCGAAGGATCAGGAAACTTTGTACCCAAGGGAATGAACTCACTCCCAAAGTTTCACGGAGGTAGGGACAGAGCTGGGCCTTGCCTCCCCTTCTTGCCATCCATTCTACGTGGCCAAGAGAACACTCTGTGCATTTCTGCACTCGGCCTTTTTGACAGGTGATAAAGGGGACTCAGGGAGGCAGGTGATTTCCTGGCACATGGCGGGGTCAGGACCAGGGCAGGCACAGAAAGACCCCACTGAAAAGTGCATCCCCTTTACCCCTCCATAGGCTACCAAGTCAGACCTGTGATTCCTCATCAAACACTTCAATGAGTACCCCTCCCCTCCTGCAATCCAGATGTGGTCCCAGGTCAGCGGCTCCAGGTGCCCTGTGACAGTGTGTGGGCACAGAAAGCAGGGACATGCAGTGCAGGAAACGCTCAGCTTAGGACCAACTGGCTCTGTGTTTACAGGGAGAAGGGGTCACAGCGAGGGGGACCAGGCACCAGTGTCTTCTGAAGGATAGAGGAGTTGGGGAGGGCAATGTCCCCACAGGGAAGGAAGGAGGCAGAGCAAGGAGAGGCATGAAGGCCCCGAGACGGGACAGGAGGTCAAGGAGAAGGCAGGGCTGGTGAGATGTTCCCACACTGGCTTTCAGGCATTTGTCCCATTTAATCCTACCAACAACCCTCTGATATAGGAGGCTCAGACGGGCTGGTGACTTGCCCGACGACACACAGCATCAGGATCAGGCCATGGACACCCACGCCTGCCCCTGCACCACGCAGCCCATCTGAAAGCCAACGCTCACATGCCAGGCCACCCCAGGTCCCCGCCCCAGTTGGGATGCGGCTCTGTGCAGTCGGGCGGGTGCCGGCACGCAGAGTCCCCTCCCAGCTGCTGAGCCAGCCACAGGGAAGGGACCACAGAGCCGTGGCCAGCCTTCCCAGCTGGGTTGGGCTGCCGCCCGCTCCCCACAGCAGCAGCCCTGGGAACTTAGGGCTCCATGGGGAACCGAAAAAGGGCAGCCTGACCCAACTGGAGTGGGGACTCCTGGGGACAAGGCCCAAACCACGTACGTGTGTGCACTGTGCTCACCAACTGTTTCTCGAATGCCTGCCTTCCCCGGTGTCAGTGCACCCCCTGAGGGCCCAACCACGTCTCCTCTCTCCACCTGTCTGTCCCCAAGCTCCCCACAGAGCCTGGTCAGCAGCAAACAGTGGGTTCCTCTTGTCAACTGACTCTGGACCTGCAGACTCGGGGTTCTTGGGTACCGACATGGAGGCTGAGGGAGGAAGAGACAGAGCCTCTGGGGCCTCGTGTGGGAAACGTGCCAGGGACCTATCTCCCCACGGCTCGAGCCTCCCACCATGTGCTGAGTGCTGGGCTCAGGGGTTTCCATTCTGGTCCCAGCTGTGCTCCACCACACACTCATGCCCAGCCTCGCCTGGGCCCCCAGCACTGCAACGTCTCTTGACAGCCTTCTACCCCTCTCTTCTGGGACTTTCGACAACTCCCACCCCCTTGTTTAATAACTGAGGACTCCTGTCTCACTTAGTTCTCAGTGTATGCCTGACTCCCCATCCACTGCTTTCTAGCATCCTCAACATGATTCTGGAGGTACTCCGTGTGGCATCTCTTACCACCAAGGACGTCGTGGGGAGGGGTCCTCTCAGTCAGGAGCAGCATTCCCAGAGCAATGCCTGAGCATCGACACAGCCAACGTCTCTCCCGCTGCATCCCCCACCCGATGTGGGTTTAGTTCCCGCTGACCTCTGTTCTTCAGGGACCTCCCAGTTTCCTGCCTGGAGGAGCTCGTGTCCACCGCTCCATGCGAAGCCATGTGAGAATACAGCTTGGTGGCTTCTGAGTGTTGAGGGGCAGGAAAGCCTGCCTCCAGCCCCCAGGGAGAGGACCCCAGGCCACACTGGAAACTGAACACTGGGGTCCAGCCTATGATTCATTAGCCATGTCACCTGGCTGAGTCATCTCTATGGCTCACACACCCGAGCTGGCGGGGAGGGGCGCACGGCTTTACCACCAGGGTGGGCAAGGAGCAGCCCTAAAGGGCTCCTGAGGCCCCCAAGCTCCAAGAGTTATGATTCTAACTACATAACCACCAGGGGCCATGTCCTTATCCCAGATGGAGGGGCTTGCTGAGAGCCCTGAAGCACTTGCACTTCTAGCAGGCAAAACCCATGCCCCATGAAAGGTGTGGGAGATGCCATGACCCCATGGCAGCTCCAGGACACCCCCCAAAAGCTGAAGCTCCTTTAGTCCCTTCTAATGCCTGATGTCCACGTGCTTTCTTATAATTCACCTCTTTCTCCTAAAGATGGCATTTTTCTAATCCCCTTATTTGAAGTTTGACTTCATTATGAATTCTCGGAATAACGTTCACTCCTATTTTTTTCAAAGGCACAGTTTGCAGCCCAAAGTCAAATACGTAATCGTTTTTGACCTTGTCACTGTTTCACTCCGAGAGTTTGGATGAAAACTTGACTTATCTCAAAAGCCAGAGTTTGAAAATGACTCTTATGCCTACCTCCTATTGTTAGTATCAGGAGCCTTTTAAACAGCTTTTAATAGTTGTCTTTTAAAATTCTTTTCAGTTGAGAGTTTCACAGGCATTTGATCTCATTGGATCCTCCAATAATTCCAAAGTGGGCTCATGGTCCCTTTCTGAGAGAAGAGCCACCCGAGGCTCAGGGAGCTCAAGTGAAGTGACAAGGTCCTGGACCATGACTACCAGGAGCACATTAGAACGTAAATCTTCCAGCTCAGCCTGTGTGCTCTGCCCTCCCGGGCGCTCCCCCGTGGGGGGCTGACGCTGAGGGTCTGGCTGAGAGCTGGTGCAGGCAGCTGCGCCCCCCAAGCCCTCCCAGCTGGACTCATGCCACACTCCAGGTGGGGGCAGCAAGCCAACCTCACTGGCCTCTTCTGACCCACAGCACAGCCCACCAATGTTGCTTCTAAAACCCTGGCTTCTGACAACAAAGTGCCATGTCACAGAGGTGCCAGTATGCTTGTACACAAAGCAGTGGTTCTCTGCTCTTTTGTGATCCACTTTTGTGTTTTCAAATTTTGCCCAGATCATGGGAAAACATGAAAAGATTCAAAACTACAGGCAACAAGATTGCAATGGTGCAACTAGACTCCCTGACAGCGTAGAAGTCCTCAGGGTCACAGAATGACCCGGAATGATCATGCTCCTTCCTGGCACACCCACATGGCTGCTCAGGTAGGCCCATCTGCTCCATGGCTGTGCTCTCTGGTGTAGCTGTAACACAGAGTTTACACGCCCAGCTGTGGGTGCTGTGACACCACTGCGTATCCTCAGGTGGGGCACAACTGTGCCAGGCTTCAAGACGCACCTTTGAAACTTCCCCAAGGAGACTTTTGATCATGGCCTCCCTGGAGTAGGGAGGAACTTCCCCAGCACACACGTGACCACACATCACAATGTGCAGCACAGTCAATCATGTTTCTAGACCAACAGAACAGTGAGGGTCAGGGAGCTGGACCTGCTTGCACCAGCTAACCAGATTCCATTCTGTGCATCTCTTTCCAGCTCCACATCAGTGATACCATATTGCTAGCATGAATTACCATGGTGGGTATGTTTACACCATGGTAATGGGCAAATGGTAGGCAGTCAGGGCTTTCCCCAGGAGAGCTGGTTGTTAATGTTTTATCAGCCCACTACCATTGGAAGGAGCCTGAGTAGCTCCAGACTGCATTCCATTCATCTGTGAATGAGAGGTTGGGTCGGATGAGCTCCAAGGCCCCTTCTGGCTTCTGAATCCACGTTCCTTACCACACAGCAAAAAGGGGCTCAGAGAATGGGCCCAGAAGCCCAGGGTTGCTGTCCAAAATATCCCTCAAGAACTGCACTCCCTCTTCTCCAAGCACATCAGCACTGCCATGGGTGCAGGACCTAGCGTCTGCCCCACTCTCCCTCTCAAAGCCAAGCAGGACTCGGCCTACCAAGCCTTCCCTGGCTGAGTACTTATTTTCCACTTATGATATATCAAGGACACCCCACCTTCCAGAAAGGTTAGAGGGATATAAGTAAGTAGTTTCCACATCCAGAATCCTGGTACCCCAACAAGCAGTGCCTGCCACTGCACAGAAGGATCTGGAATATGAACCTTAGAAGGGGCTCGGGGGTGGCTGGGGAGGCCAGCTGACCCTCTCCAGAGGTCTCATGGGGTGGTATTTGTCCCTTTGTCCCACTAATCCTGCTCCAGTATCTGACAATCTCAAAGACAGAACCAAGTGCAGACCCCAGCTCAATAGACTAGCAGAAGAAACCAGAATGCTGACATATTGATGGACACGGAAAAGCCCATATGTCATGGGGACCGGAACAAGCTTGTCAGCATTACCTGTGTAGTCTCTCCTTTAGACATATCTGCGCAGGAAGCCAAGTCATAAACAAGCAGTTTCTTGGCGAGCTCAGGGTGAGACAGCAGGAGCTGCATGAAGCAGATGTTCAACAGCCCCGGCCGAGACATCTGGCCGTCTATCCTATGATGGACAGCCATGTGCAGCCAGGAGGCCTGGAACACTATAGGGCGGGACTGACACCATGGCCAGGCCCTGCCTGGAGGGTCCACTGACAGGGCTTCTGGGACTGTCCCTTTCACGAGCATCCGCAGCTGGCCAAGTCTCCCTCCCTCCACCGTGAACCCTGGTCTTTCTTCTGCTGCACTGATGCCCTCCAGGGAGTCCTGTGCGACTTTACAGACGATGTTCCAGTCCTGGTCAAGGCTGCCTGGGTTTAGATCCTGGCTCTGCCCCTGTTTGTTCAGCTGCCGCATCAGGAGAGCAGCCGTGTTCACCCACCACGCCTGAAGGATGGTGTGAGAGGACACCTGGAGGGTTCTTGGGACAGCGCTAGGCACAAAGCAACCTCACACAATGGGACAACTAACAATTAGCAAGTGTAGGGGTCCAAGCTGAGCTCTGAGGGCACATTTATTTCTCCCCTCCCTTCCAAGTTTTCAAGGAACTTCTCTGTGGACCAGGAGATCCTGAGCTCTCAATTCTTGGAGGTACACTGAGGTGTAGGAGATTGTCCCCCCAACCCCACCCAAATACCAGAGAAAATACCCCCCCCCCACCCCAGAGAAAATCCATTGTATTGCCTTGTTAAAAGCTTGCATGGTTGAAATCCATCTCCCATACCATCCACACTGGGCCCACAGCAGTCTGACTCCTAACTCCTTACTGCACGCTAGCCTTCGCAAGGCTCAGGTCTGCACCTCTCCCAGGTGGCCCTTCTCAGTGTCAGCACCTCCTGTTTCCCTTTGCTGCTCCTATAGCTCCTCATTCCTCACGAGCATCCTTGTGTCTGGACTCCAGCTGCCCCCTCACTGACCCATCTTCTGGAAGTCATGAGGAGTTTATCACTGGGCAAAAATCAAGACCACCTCATCCCAGACCCTAAGGGCGCTCACTGTTGAAAGCTGAAACAGACGAAATGAGACATAAGCTGGGATGTGATATGTTACTTCCATGCATTCTCCTCAGAGCAAAGGGGGGCTCTGTCTCCTTTCTCCTTCTTGCTAGCTAGAAAGCAGACATGATGGCTGGAGCCTACGCAGCAACCTTAGGCCATGAGGTCCTGTGATGGAACAAACAGCAGCACGGCAGAGAATCCTGATGTACTGGTGACTATGCAGTAGTCATACCAGCCTTGAGCTGCTACCTGTGGAGTTTTCTTTTTTAATATGTGGGAGAGAAATGATCTGTCTAGTGAGAAATTGTTTCTCTTTTCTTTCTCTACTATTTCTTCCTTCCTTGCCTCCTTCCTTTTCCCTTTCCCTCTCTACCTACCTCCCTCTTTCCTCACTTGCTTTTATGCACCAAACCTAATTTTTACTGATATTCAGCACAACATTGCTTCCATTTCACTGGTAAAGCAAATCAAGCAGGAGAATCAAGTGAGTGGAGCCATCCTACCATCTGCTCTGGAGGAAAACACCACCAAAGGACCAGGCTCTTTGCAGACGAGCCCTGTGCTGAGGAGCAGCCAAGACCCCCTCCCAGGAATGTCTCCACGTCCAGGGTGGGGTCTCTGCTGCTCATCAGCACACATGGGAGAACTGTCAGTCTATGGGATGATTACCCAGTTTCTTCAATGAATAAATGGCTAGAGAAGAAAATGGAGAATCAAAGGAGATGAAAGAGACAAATCAACCTTTTTTTCATCCTTATTCAAGCAAACCAACTTTAGGAAGACATTCATGAGAAAATCAGAGAAACCTGAACATTGCCTGGATATTAGATGATATAAAGAAATTATTGTTACATAGTCTAGATGGAATTATAGTATTGCTGTGAAGTTTTTGTCTAAATATTCATGGATGAAACAAGATGGGGTCTGGAATTTGCTTAAAAACACCAGCATCAAACCTCCCAAATGTCCATCAACAGATGAAGGGACAAACAAAATGTGGTATATTCATACAGGGGAATATTATTCAGCCTTGAAAATGAAATGTTGATACATGCTATGACATGAATAAACCTTGAAAACATTATGCTCAGTGAAATAAGCCAGACACAAAAAGACAAATATTTTGATTCCACCTATATGAGATCCCTAGAATAATCAAATTCACAGGGACAGACAGTAGAGTAGAGGTTTTCAGGGACTGGGGGAGGGCAAATGGAGAGTTGGTGTTTAATGGGGACAAAGTCTTAGTTTGGGAAGATGGAAAAGTTCTGGAGATGGAGGGTTGTGATGGTTGTACAATAATGTGAATGTGCTTAAATGCCACTGGACTCTACACTTAAAAATGGTTAAGATGGTAAAATTTAGGTTATGTATATTTACCACAATAATAATAATAAATAGCAGGATGGGTGAGTCATATGCTAATTGTTGAAACTGGGTGATGGAATGTGGAGAGCTCTTTTACTATTTTATTATACACTTTTGTGTATGTTTGGTATTTTCCACACTAAAGTGCTTTCTTAAAAACATATGAAGAAAACAACAATCCAAATACCCAGGGCCGATGAGGACATGTATAAAAACCATAGCAACATAGAAAAATGCTCATGAGATTGTATTGGGTAAAATCAGGCTATCCAATTATGTCTATACTTTTATTTAAATCACAAGCAAAAATGTGCATTAAGGAAAATAGTCTGGAAGGAAATATACCAAAATTACAATAACTACAGTATTTGAATTGTAAAATAATGGGTAATTTTTTTTTCTTTTTCTAAATTTTGTCTAATAGGGCTCCTTGTATAGTTTTTTAAAATAAATTACACATACCCCAAGGCAGTAATAGGAGGGAAGATGTTAAGAAGCAGGATGTGAGGCGGGTATCACTCTAGAGAGTTCAGCAGCTGCCTGGGGTCTTACTAAGACAACCACAGGCTCTACCCCCACCTTTCCGACCCTCAGATTTGAAGGCTGGGCCCCCATCCCAAAGGCACCCTGCTCTGGTGGAATCTGTGGGTGCAGGAAGGGAGTTCAGTCTGCCCCGTCCACCTTCCTCAGTGCCAGTCTGCACCTCTGCCTGCATACAGACCCCTGCAATGTGGCCTCAGCCCCTCGGGGGATCCCAGCCTTCAAGCTTCGGTGGGTGCCTGCCCTGCAGCACAGGGCCGGCATGAAGGGTGCTTCCTGCCCTTGCCCCTGCCAGGCCAGTCACTGAGCAAGTGCCGGGCAGCTGTGGGGTCCGTGGGCTTGTGGTGGCCTCGGCCCAATCTGGGCTCCAAGTTGCTCAACCCGCCACACTCTTCCTGTTCCGCTTTTCCCAGGCGGCGCAGCTCCTGCCATGTGGCCCCTCTGCGGGCTCACCGCAGGGAAGCCGGCCCCTCACGGCGCACCCCGAGCCGTTTCCATGGCCCTGATTGCTTTTGCCCTCCCTGGGTTGCTAAACGGCTTATGAAGAAACCCTTGCTTTTGCTTTTTTATTTTGAGGAAGGACCCCGGTGCTGTCTGTCTGCGAAGAGGTTGTGACAGTCCTGGGGATAAGCCCCCACGCTCCCCCCAAAAAAGCCAGAAGCGCCTCCCTCCTCCCAGAGTGACAGTGCCCGGGTGTATCTGGAGGTTGCACCGTGACAATAACTGCTAATGTCCACCAGAGGAGGGAAGCACTGTGCCATCCCATTCTGTTGGAGCCCTCCAAAGTAGGGTACAGACAAGGAAATTGTTGTGGGCTCAGGGAGGTGACACGGCCACCCCAGGGCCAAGCAGGCCGGGTCCACCCTGCACTGTGCCAGGGCCAGCACCTCCATGACCACACAGAAGGTTGCGGGTAAAGGAAGCCTCAGCGGTCCTCTGGAGAAGTGAAGACTCACTCCCAAGTTCACCCCTTTTGGAAGGTGTGGAGAAAAACACCTACAGCAAAACACACCTTCATGGAGAAAGTCCCTTCTGGGAGGAGGGAGGGGGGAGATTGAGAAGTGGATCCGGGTCACACGCTATTTCCTAGATCAGCCGATGGGCCACAGGGGTTTACTGTATTATCCTTTATACAATTCTGCATGTCTAAAATATTTCATAATACTTTCAAAGCAAAAACAAAAACTGTGCAGTCCTCTCCCTAGCACTGAGCAAACATTGTGCAGAACACTGGCCAGCAGCTGGTGGTCACGGCATGGAAGACACCAGGCTCCACCATTGATCCCAAGACACAACCTGGGATTTGAGAACCTGAGAACAACACAAGAGCAGAGCAGGGCCCTCCCTCACAGGTCGCCGTGGAATTGTGGCTTTTGTGAGGGTCTCACCAGGGCCCCCTCAGCCTCTGAGGGCCATTCGATCCAGCCCCCTACAGACAGGCCTGTCCAGGCCACTCCACAGAGATGCCCGTCCCTCCCCTCCTTTCTAAGGCCCTGAAGGAGATGATTAGCAGTATTAATCCAGCAGCCCTGACTCATAGGAACTGACGATGTTTCTCAAGCCCAAGGAAAGAAAAATCGAGGCTGCTGAGACTTCTGACATGAACACTGACTTCTCTGAACCTGAGTCCTACAAGGATCCTTATTACGTAAACATCTCAAAGGTCTGTTCTCTGGAAATGAGCAAAAATGCATAACTCACTCACAACATAAACAGCTCAGCATCCAACTGCTCCATCCCTGGATGTTTATCGTTATTTCCAAAAACTTGTGGGAGGATGTGTGGCCAGTGACCAGCGTGTATCTTCACAAGCAAAAGTCTGGCAGCAACAGGTTCTGCGTGGAGTGAGGGTGGAGGCTCACGAACCCCCACCCAGCCCAGCCCCCTTTTGTGTGTGTGTGTGGTGCGGGCCGGGCTGGACTCCAAGGTTTCACATACTGGGGTTGCTTCAGGCTGAAAACACATTCACCAGAGCGGGCCACGCTTTACCTCTCTCAGTTCACCTCCCTGAACCTAAGCTTTTCATCTATGACGTGGGAGAGGCTGGGCAAGGTCAGTGGGTACAAGGCTCTCCAGAGGTCCCAGGTGTCCACGTTGACCCTGTGAAGTACAGCAGAGTCAGGGGTCTTTGATCACAAGTAACTGAAGCCCACCCGTCCTGATGAAGCAAGAGGAAAAGAAATTTATGGAAATTTATGGAACCATGTAATCAGGAAGTCCCAGAGTGAATTCGGCATGAAGATGGCCTACAATCAGTATTCAGTGCGTGTGTGTGGGTGCATGTGTGTGTGCGTGCATTATGTGTGGGAATATACCTATGTGCATGGTACATATATGTGTATGTGCCTCTGCGTACATTTGTGTGTGTTGTGCGTGTGTGTGTGCATGTGTGAGCTTTGTGCACAAGCGTACATGTGCACGTGTATGCATGCCTATGTGTGTTTGTGTATGTCCATGGTGCACGCGCATGCCCGTGCATGTGGGTGTGGCCCAAGGCCCAGTGAGGCCTCTGAGTCCAGTCTTCACAGGAAATTTGTGATGAAGCCTGGAGCAGATCCCTAAAGGCAGGTTTTCCCATATTTGCTTCAGATTGTGTTAAAAAACTAAACCGCCACAGACAGAGTGGAGGCCCCTTTGTTCTCCTCCCGTTCCCCTTCCCTCCCTCCCAGGATGGACCCCACATGCCTGTATCTCTCCTTCCTCTGCAGGCGAAGGCACCCATGGAACTGCAGATTGTCACCTCCTTTTAAACGTGCTCATGCAGAGGCTTCCTGCAGCACAAAGGCCCAGCACCTTCTCTTCTCACTGGGCTGTGTTTCCAAGATCGTACCCTTGATACATGTGCATCTGCTGTTCCCTGATTAACTGCTGTCTGCGATTCTAGGGTGTGGCCGTGCCACAGTTTCTCTCTCCATTCCCCTCCTGATGAGCACTTGGACAGGGATCTACATGCCAGCTTGGCCAGGATGGCCAGACGAGTCCCATTGTGGCCACACCTGTCTACTCCCTCTCACCAGTGTTTGACAGTGGGGGGACATTTTTCTACTCTCAGACTGCCCCAAAGAGGCAGGCAGGAAACGCCACAGTAACTGATGACAGAGAAGAAGAAGAAGCCCAAACCAGAGCAGGAGATAATCGCACAGCTATTCCACGCTTCTGCATGCTGTGAGACGTCAGATTGCACGCCAAATTCTATGTTCCTGCACATATTTCTGGGGAGAGGATTCTCAGCTTTTGTTGGACTCTCAAAGGGGTGGTGACCCCAAAATTCTTGGAACCTATGTGTTAAGTCAGGGCTCTTTCTGTTATGAATGAACAAAAAATAATTCCAACTTAAACTTGCTTGAGGGAAAAAAGGAATTTATTGGCTCATGTAAGTAAAGTGCCTAGGCTTAGACCTTTCTGGGCTCAGGTAAGGCGGGATCCAGGGGCTCCAACCACACCAGAAAGCCCAGGTCTCTCTTTCTATGTCTGGGCTCCACTTTACTTTGGTGGCTTCGTCATCAGGCAGGCTCCCTCCTCCTGAGGTCCCCCAGTGGGTCCAGACTCACACACTCACTGCTCCACATGCAGCAGAAAAAACACTTTCCCCTAGTCTCTGTAGCAGAAGTCCTGGAATCCAGAAACTATTGCGGGCCACATACCCCTCCATGAGCAAATCCCTCTGGCAGAGGATTGGAATGCACAGGTGGGATCAGTGGGGTCCCATGCCCAGCCGTGGCCCAAGGGGATGAGTCACCTGCCCCCAG